>NW_025272020.1:0-1373 GCF_018294505.1 Triticum aestivum | reverse complement strand
CTTATCCTTGTTCTTCATTATATTCAACCCCCTATTTAGAGTGGTGTCCCAAGGGTTGCTCTGAGTCGACCCCGCGCTACTGCTTTCAGTCGCCTGCGGAAGGAATGTGAACCATTTAGAAATTCGGCTTCATTAATTAGAATGCAACCATATGGAGCTAATTACGCGGGGGTGTATTCCTTACCAGAACAAGCTCAAGCCGCCTGGTCTTCGGATCCGTGGTAAGCTCCTTTGTTTTCGGGTCCTTCTTGTACCGGGCCCTGACAAAGTTCCTGGTCTGCTTGTCACCGTATTTATCGAAGAGGGGCGGTAGGCCTTGCTCGGCACGGTCCGCCTCCTCCTTGTCCCATATAGGCTCCGCCACTCTGTAACCGCCGGGACCGAGTGTGTGTTCCCCTATGTTCAGCTCCCGCATTTGTTTCCCCCACTCACTTGATTGGGAGCTTGCGGTGCTCGAGCAATTGATCTTGAAGTCATTGTGGTCATCTTCGGTGATCGAAGGATTTTTCTCCTTGATCTTCTCATAACTCTCACCTTTCTCGATCATTCTCTTCACATTGCTTTTCCAAGTAGACAGGGCCTTGCTCATCTTCGTGAGGGCAGCATTGTTCACTTTATTCCCTTTGAGGCTTGTGTTTTCGAATTCAGCGGGGAACTTGTATCGTTCGTGCAGCTTCGTGAAGAGGAGGTGGCGCAAATTCCCCCGGTCAGGATGCCTCAGGTTCTCGGTGTTGATCGAGACGGTGCTTCGGACAATGCACCCGAGCTGAAGCGAGTACCCCTTGACTATTCGTTCGGGCGCCGTTGGATTCCCGTTGGAGTCCACTTCAGTAACTTCCTCCTTGAGGGTGCGGAGCACGATCGGGCGCCGGTCCTTCCGTTGCCTCTTCGGCTGGCTGCTATCTGTGCGTGCGCCGCCATCATCAGTGGTGGCATCCTCGGCGGCACCATCAGTGGTGGCATCAGTGTGGTCATCCTCGGCGGCACCATCCGTGGTCTCAGGATCGGTGGGGAAGGCGGCGGCCTCATACAAGTGAGGTTGTTCCTCCATCTCCTGGGATAGCTCCCAGAATGCCTTGCCGCCCGAACCCCCGGCCTCATCGTTGTGGGCCATGTTTCTCTCTAAATAGAAACAAAGTTTGGTCAAAAAGTTGGTTATTGTCAAGGAACAAGATCATGGTCTCATCATTTAGGGTTTGTCGACACCGAGGCATCCTAAAATCTAAGCTTTTATCATTGAGGGTTTTTCGACGCCAAGGCACCCTAAAAGCCTAACTTTTCATCATTTCGGTTTTTATCGACACCGAGGCACCCTAAAAGCCATGCATTAGTCACAAGTACGCCGGGGCACTTGATCCTACTTAATTAACTAC
>NW_025272019.1:0-1373 GCF_018294505.1 Triticum aestivum | reverse complement strand
TATTTCAGACTTATGTTTCATCAAGTAGATATACCCATATCTGCTCAAATCATCTTGTGAAGGTCAGAAAATAACGATACTTGCCACGAGCATCAACACTCATTGAATCGCATACATCGGTATGTATTATTTCCAATAAGTCAGTATCTTGTTCCATTGTTCCGGAGAATGGAGTTTTAGTCATCTTGCCCAAAAGGCACGGTTCGCAAGCATCAAATGATTCATAACCAAGTGATTCCGAAAATCCATCTTTATGGAGTTTCTTAATGCGCTTTACACCGATATGACCCAAACGGCAGTGCCACAAATAAGTTGCACTATCATTATTAACTTTGCATCTTTTGGCATCAATATTATGAATATGTGTATCACTATGATCGAGATCCAACAAACTATTTTCATTGGGTGTATAACCATCGAAGGTCTTATTCATGTAAACAGAATAACAATTATTCTCTAACTTTAAATGAATAACCGTATCGCAATAAACACGATCACATCATGTTCATGCTCAACGCAAATGCCAAATAACATTTATTTAGGTTTAACATTAATCCCGAAAGTATAGGGAGTGTGCGATGATGATCATATCAATCTTGGAACTACTTCCAACACTCATCGTCACTTCCCCTTCAACTAGTCTCTGTTTATTCTGTAACTCCTGTTTCGAGTTACTAATCTTAGCAACCGAACGAGTATCAAATACTCAGGGGTTACTATAAACACTAGTAAGGCACATATCAATAACCTGTATATCAAATATACCCTTGTTCACTTTGCCATCCTTCTTATCCACCAAATATTTGGAGTAGTTCCACTTCCAGTGACCATTTCCTCTGCAGTAGAAGCACTCAGTTTCAGGCTTTAGGTTCAGCTTTGGGCTTCTTCGCGGGAGTGACAACTTGCTTGTCATTCTACTTGAAGTTCCCTTTCTTTCCCTTTGCCATTCTCTTGAAACTAGTGGTCTTGTCAATCATCAACACTTGATGCTCTTTCTTGATTTCTACCTTCGTTGATTTCAACATCACGAAGAGCTCGGGAATCGTTTTCGTCATCCTTTGCATACTATAGTTCATCACGAAGTTCTACTAACTTGGTGATGGTGACTAGAGAATTCTATCAATCACTATCTTATCTGGAAGATTAACTCCCACTTGATTCAAGCGATTGTAGTACCCAGACAATCTGAGCACTTGCTCACTAGTTGAGCGATTCTCCTCCATCCTTTAGCTATAGAACTTGTTGGAGACTTCATATCTCTCAACTCGGGTATTTGCTTGAAATATTAACTTCAATTCCTGGAACATCTCATATGGTCCATGACGTTCAAAACGTCTTTGAAGTCCCGATTCTAAGCCGTTAAGTATGGTGCA
>NW_025272018.1:0-1373 GCF_018294505.1 Triticum aestivum | reverse complement strand
AGGAAGTTGGAGTAAAGGAGCATGTGTCAACTTATCTTTCAATACCGTGAAGGCTTCTTCCTGTGCGGTACCCCAAAGAAAAGGCACATCTTTCTTTGTAAGCTCATTGAGAGGTGCAGCAATGGTGCTGAAATCTCTCACAAAACGCCTATAGAATCCAGCGAGGCCAAGAAAACTCCTCACTTGTGTGACCGTTTTGGGCTGCGGCCAACTCTCAATAGCTTCAATCTTGGCTTTATCAACTTCAATTCCCTGTGGAGTAACAACATAGCCAAGAAAAGATACTCGGTCGGTGCAAAAGGTGCACTTCCCAAGGTTACCAAACAAACGTGCATCACGTAGAGCAATAAAAACAGCACGTAAATGTTCCAAATGTTCCTCCAAAGATCTGCTATAAATCAATATGTCATCAAAGTAAACTACCACAAATCGTCCAATGAAAGCACGTAAAACTTCGTTCATTAGTCTCATGAAAGTACTAGGTGCATTAGTTAACCCAAAAGCCATGACTAACCACTCATATAATCCAAACTTAGTTTTAAATGCTGTTTTCCATTCATCTCCCAATTTCATACGAATTTGATGGTAGCCACTACGCAAATCAACTTTGGAGAATATTGTAGAGCCACTCAATTCATCAAGCATATCATCTAGCCTAGGAATAGGATGACGATAACGAATAGTAATATTATTAATGCCTCTACAATCAACACACATACGTGATGTACCATCCTTTTTCGGTACTAGAATAATAGGAACAGCACAAGGACTAAGGGATTCGCGTATATAACCTTTGTCGAGAAGCTCTTGTACTTGACGCATAATCTCCTTCGTCTCCTCTGGATTGGTACGGTATGGTGCACGGTTTGGCAGTGAAGCACCGGGAATTCAGTCAATCTGATGCTCAATCCCTCGAATAGGCGGTAATCCCGGTGGCACGTCTTGTGGAAAAACGTCAGCGAACTCCTGCAAAATGTTAGTGACAGCAGGAGGCAAAGAGGAAGGCACGTCCTCGAATGAAAATAATGCCTCTTTGCACACAAAAGCATAGCAAACAGATTTGCTGAAATCTAGCTCATCAATATCAGATTTGGTGGCAAATAAACATGCACTTTTCAATTTAATTTCAGAAGCAACACTAGATGGTTTATTATTAGGCTTCATTTGTTGCTCAAATTCTTTTGCCACAATCTGATTTTCACTCTTATTCTTCTCCTGTTGTGCTTTATTAGCTCTATTAATATCATCTTTCAAAATGGAATCAGGAGTCATAGGAAGCAAAGTAATATTTTTATCCTTATGAACAAGAGTATAGTGATTGTTTCTACCATGGTGTACAGAATTTTTATCAAATTGCCATGGTCTACCAAGTA
>NW_025272017.1:0-1373 GCF_018294505.1 Triticum aestivum | reverse complement strand
GCGTCCGTTTCCCCCCTCTAGGTGCCGGCGGCGGCGGCGGCCGTGAGGGGGAGGGGCACACCCCGGAGACGCGTGCTGGGCGTTTGTAACCGCCTCAACACTTCCAGATTTGTGAGAGGCCGCCTACGCAAGATTTGACAGTATGCTAGCCCCCCGAGGCCGCCGGCCACAGTCGTAGACGTGCGAAGAGCAATCCGCGTAGAGGGAAGTGTTCAGATACTTCTCCATCCCAAAAAATTATGAAAAATTACCATCAGTCCTATAGCACATGTGCCCATGTTGTGTATAAAACTCATGATTTTATCGCGCTTCAAGTATTTAATAATATTCACGCTGCATCGTTACCGCAGAATGTCTACTACCTTTTCATTGCCGTCCGTGAGGGGGGCCACAACCCGGAGACGCGTGCCGCCTCTTCGGACATGCCACAACACCACCCCGCATGTATGAGGGCCCGGTCCGACGCTCCGGTGGCATTGCTACCCCCCAGGGCCCCCGTCCCGGCTAACCCTGTAGCGTTTGACCACGGGATCTAGCCCTTTGACTTTGCACGGACGGGCTTTGACCAGTGGACCTCTCCACCCGGTTGTGTTAGGTCGGCCCAGAGGAACACTTTGGAGCAACATCCGGGCCAAACCCACAGCTACATCCACTCCGTGTAGACCCGACGCGTCCGTTTCCCCCCTCCAGGTGCCGGCGGCGGCGGCGTCCGTGAGGGGGGGGGCACACCCCGGAGACGCGTGCTGGGCGTTTGCAACCGCCTCAACACTTCCAGATTTGTGAGAGGCCTCCTACGCAAGATTTGACGGTATGCTAGCCCCCGGAGGCCGCCGACCACAGTCGTAGACGTGCGAAGAGCAATCCGCGTAGAGGGAAGTGTTTAGATACTTCTCCATCACAAAAAATTATGAAAAATTACCATCAGTCCTATAGCACATGTGCCCACGTTGTGTAAAAAACTCATGATTTTATCGCGCTCCAAGTATTTAATAATATTCACGCTGCAACGTTACCGCAGAACGTCTACTACCGTTTCATTGCCGTCCGTGAGGGGGGCCACAACCCGGAGACGCGTGCCGCCTCTTCGGACATGCCACAACACCACCCCGCATGTATGAGGGCCCGGTACGATGCTCCGGTGGCATTGCTACCCCCCAGGGCCCTCGTCCCGGCTAACCCTGTAGCGTTTGACCACGGGATCTAGCCCTTTGACTTTGCACGGACGGGCTTTGACCAGTGGACCTCTCCACCCGGTTGTGTTAGGTCGGCCCAGAGGAACACTTTGGAGCAACATCCGGGCCAAACCCACAGCTACATCCACTCCGTGTAGACCCGACGCGTCCGTTTCCCCCCTCCAGGTGCCGGCGGCGGCG
>NW_025272016.1:0-1373 GCF_018294505.1 Triticum aestivum | reverse complement strand
TAACTGACTGTTTGGGGTCCCAGAGTGATTTCCATGATTGACGAAGCCCAGGGTGCGATTACGTGTAGGTCATCAACACTCGCAATTTTAGCCGATTCTGGCCCGTTTTGTGGACTATTAATCACTATTTTGGGATCCGGAGTGATCTCCACGATTGAAAAACCCAGGGTGCGTTTATGTGTCGGTCATCAACACACAATTTTGGCTGATTCTGGCCCGTTTCGTGGATTATTACTCACTGTTTCGGGTCCCAAAGTGATTTCCACGACATATGAACCCTGGGGCGCTTTTACGTGTCGGTCATCAAGACTCACATTTTTGGCTGATTCTAGTCCGTTTCGTGCACTATTACTCACCGTTTTGGGGCCCTAGAGTGATTTCCATGATTGACGATTCTCGGGGTGCGTTTACGTGTCCGTCGTCAACACTCACAGTTTTGTCCAATTTTGACCCATTTTGTTGACTATTACTCACCATTTTGGCTCCCAAAGCGGTTTCCATAGTTATTGAACCCCAAGGTGCACTTATGTGTCGGTCATCAACACTCGTAATTTTGGCCAATTCTGGCTCATTTCCTGGACTATTGCTCACTGTTTTGGTTTCCCAAAGCGAGTTCCTCGATTGACGATCCCGGGGTGTGTTTACGTGTGCGTCGTCAACACTCACAGTTTTGTCCAATTCTGGCCGTTTTCATGGACTATTACTCACCGTTTTGGGGCCCCGAAGTGATTTCCATAGTTGTTGAACCCCAGGGTGCGATTATGTTTTGGTCAATAACACTCGCAAGTTTGGCCGATTCTGGCCCGTTTTGTGGACTGTAACTGACTGTTTGGGGTCCCAGAGTGATTTCCATGATTGACGAAGCCCAGGGTGCGATTACGTGTAGGTCATCAACACTCGCAATTTTAGCCGATTCTGGCCCGTTTTGTGGACTATTAATCACTATTTTGGGATCCGGAGTGATCTCCACGATTGAAAAACCCAGGGTGTGTTTATGTGTCGGTCATCAACACACAATTTTTGGTGATTCTGGCCCGTTTCGTGGATTATTTCTCACTGTTTCGGGTCCCAAAGTGATTTCCACGACATACAAACCCTGGGGCGCTTTTATGTGTCGGTCATCAACACTCACATTTTTGGCTGATTCTGGTCCGTTTCGTGCACTGTTACTCACCGTTTTGGGGCCCCAGAGTGATTTCCATGATTGACGATTCTCGCGGTGCGTTTACGTGTCGGTCGTCAACACTCACAGTTTTGTCCAATTTTGACCCATTTTGTTGACTATTACTCACCATTTTGGCTCCCAAAGCGGTTTCCATAGTTATTGAACCCCAAGGTGCGCTTATGTGTCGGTCATCAACACTCGTAATTTT
>NW_025272015.1:0-1373 GCF_018294505.1 Triticum aestivum | reverse complement strand
GGTGCGCTTAAGTGTAAGTCATCAACAATCGCAGTTTGGGCCGATTCTGGCCCGTTTCTTGGACTATTACTAAGTTATGGGGTCCCGAAATGACCCCGGGTTGTGTTTACGTGTCGGTCAGCAACACTGACAATTTTGGCCAATTCTAACGTGTTTTGTTGACTATTACTCACTGTTTTCAGGTCCCGAAGTGATTTCCATAGTTGTTGAACCCCAAGGCGCGCTTACGTTTCGGTCATCAATACTCATAGTTTTGGCTGATTCTGGCCCGTATCATGGACTATTACTCTCTTTTTTGGGCCCCCGGAGTGATTTCCACGATTAATGAACCACGGGGTGCATTTACGTGTCGGTCATCCACACTCACAGTTTTGGCCGATTCTGGCCCGTTTCTTGGACTATTACTCTGTTTTTGGGTCTCGGCGTGATTTCCATGATTGACGAACACCGGGGTGCATTTATGTGTCGCTCATCAACACTCGCAGTTTTGGCCGATTCTGGCCCATGTCGTGGAGTATTACGCACTGTTTTGGGGTATCGAAGTGATTTCAACAATTAACTAACCGCGGGGTGCGTTTACATTTCGGTCATCAACACTTACATTTTTGTCCGATTCTTGCCTTTTTTGTATACTATTACTCACTGTTTTGGGGTCTCGGAGTGATTTCCACGATTAACGAACCCCGGCGTGCGTTTACGTGTCGGTCATCAACACTCACAGTTTTGGCCGAGTCTGGCCCGTTTCGTGGACTATTGCTCACTTTTTTGGGGCCCCGGAGTGATTTCCACGATTAAGGAACCCTTTGGTGCGCTTACGGGTTGGTTATCAACACTCGTGGTTTTTGTCGATTCTGACCCGTTTCGTGGACTGTTACTCACCGTTTTGGGGCCCCAAAGCGATTTCCATGGTTGTTGAATCCCAATGTGCGCTTAAGTGTAAGTCATCAACAATCGCAGTTTGGGCCGATTCTGGCCCGTTTCTTGGACTATTACTTAGTTATGGGGTCCCGAAATGACCCCGGGTTGTGTTTACGTGTCGGTCGGCAACACTCACAATTTTGGCCAATTCTAACGTGTTTTGTTGACTATTACTCACTGTTTTCAGGTCCCGAAGTGATTTCCATAGTTGTTGAACCCCAAGGCGCGCTTACGTGTCGGTCATCAATACTCATAGTTTTGGCTGATTCTGGCCCGTATCATGGACTATTACTCTCTTTTTTGGGCCCCCGGAGTGATTTCCACGATTAATGAACCACGGGGTGCATTTACGTGTCGGTCATCCACACTCACAGTTTTGGCCGATTCTGGCCCGTTTCTTGGACTATTACTCTGTTTTTGGGTCTCGGCGTGATTTCCATGATTGACGAACACCG
>NW_025272014.1:0-1373 GCF_018294505.1 Triticum aestivum | reverse complement strand
GAAGCAGGACACAGAAAGTCGTCGCAAAGGCAAAAAGGCCAAGAAGACCAGAAATGACTACCCTCCCGCGTGCTTCACTCTAAGTCAGGAGGAGATCAAGCAGTTTTTCACCTGCCTCCTAGGAGTAAAACTTCCTTACGGTTACGCGGGGAAGATAAGCAGATACCTAGACCCAGCAAAGCAGAAGTTCAGCGGGATGAAGTCTCATGACTGTCTCGTGCTAATGATGCAGATACTTCCAGTTGCAATCCATGGCATCATGGACGCGCACGTCCGTGAAACGCTATTTGGCCTATGCAACTTCTTCGACGTCATCTCTCGGAAGTCGATTGGCGTGAGGCAACTCAGAAGGCTACAGGAAGAGATCGTGGTGATACTATGCGAGCTTGAGATGTACTTCCCGCCCGCATTCTTCGACGTTATGGTGCATCTGCTGGTCCATATAGTGGAGGATATCATCCAACTTGGGCCGACGTTCCTGATGACCTATGAGGCGTACGATATCAACGGCTACACATTCTACACCGAGGCCAAGGACATGAAGAGCGATGGTTATCAGAACTCCGGGGTAACGATGGAATCCTACACCGGTAACGACAAGGACAGATACTACAGAAGGATCGAGGAGATCTGGGAGCTGAGCTACGCTGGAGAGAAGGTCCCGATGTTCCGTGTCAAATGGGCCAAGAGCGTCCTAAAAGAAGACCGGTATTTCACCACCATGGTTATACCCGAAGCCAAATCCAAGACCGCGGGCGCAAACGTCACCGCGAAAAATGAGCCATGGGTACTGGCTTCCCAAGTGGACCAATGCTTCTTCATTACCGACCTGTCAAAGACCAGTCGTGTTGTCGTGAGGAGAGGCAAAAGGAAGATCATCGGAATGGATGGAGTAGCTAATGAGCAAGACTTAGACAAGTACGGCGACCCGAGGATCGAACATGACGACGATGATGAAGTAGCAGCATACACCACAAGAAGAAGCAGGACCACCCTACCTAAAGGACGTCCGTTCCACAGAAGAACTCCATTTGCGAAAAAGAAGGGCAAGAAGATTGTTAACAGATAGCTAGCTAAGATCGATTGTATTTAAATCGTAGCCTTCATTTCTCGATTGTATTTCATGGGCACTTTTTGAACTATCATGAATATTTTTAAATTTCATGGACACTCGATCTCGATCCCCCTCCATCTCGATCGCTATCCCACCTCGCCAGATCCGGTCCCCCTCGCCGCCGAGCACCCCCTGGTCCACCGGCTGCCACTGCCGACCCCCCGCACCCTCGATTCCCCTACTCAACCGCCGCCGCCGACCCCCCGCACCCTCCCCCGCTCCACCGGCATTACTGTTTGATGATATTTTTTAAAAAATT
>NW_025272013.1:0-1373 GCF_018294505.1 Triticum aestivum | reverse complement strand
TCAACTAGGCCGTGTCCGATCATCACGTGAGACGGACTAGTCAAGATCGGTGAACATCTCCATGTTGATCGTATCTTCTATACGACTCATGCTCGACCTTTCGGTCCTCCGTGTTCCGAGGCCATGTCTGTACATGCTAGGCTCGTCAAGTCAACCCAAGTGTATTGCGTGTGTTCCGAGGCCATGTCTGTACATGCTAGGCTCGTCAACACCCGTTGTATTCGAACGTTAGGATCTATCACACCCGATCATCACGTGGTGCTTCGAAACAACGAACCTTCGCAACGGTGCACAGTTAGGGTGAACACTTTCTTGAAATTATTATAAGGGATCATCTTACTTACTACCGTCGTTCTAAGCAAATAAGATGCAAAAACATGATAAACATCACATGCAATCATATAGTGACATGATATGGCCAATATCATCATGCTCCTTTGATCTCCATCTTCGGGGCACCATGATCATCTTCTTCACCGGCATGACACCATGATCTCCATCATCATGATCTCCATCATTGTGTCTTCATGAAGTCGTCACGCCAATGATTACTTCTACTTGTATGGCTAACGCGTTTAGCAACAAAGTAAAGTAAATTACATGGCGTTATTCAATGACACGCAGGTCATGCAAAATAATAAAGATAACTCCTATGGCTCCTGCCGGTTGTCATACTCATCGACATGCAAGTCGTGATTCCTATTACAAGAATATGATCAATCTCATACATCACATATATCATTCATCACATCTTCTGGCCATATCATATCACATATATCACTTGCTGCAAAAACAAGTTAGACGTCCTCTAATTGTTGTTGCAAGTTTTACGTGGTTTGTAGGTTTCTAACAAGAACGTTTTCTTACCTACGTATGACCACAACGTGATTTGACAATTTCTATTTACCCTTCATAAGGACCCTTTTCATCGAATCCGTTCCGACTAAAGTAGGAGAGACAGACACCCGCTAGCCACCTTATGCAACTAGTGCATGTCAATCGGTGGAACCTGTCTCACGTAAGCGTACGTGTAAGGTCGGTCCGGGCCGCTTCATCCTACAATGCCGCCGAAACAAGAAACGACTAGTAGCGGCAAGAAGAATTGGCAACATCAACGCCCACAACTTCTTTGTGTTCTACTCGTGCATAGTAACTACGCATAGGCCTGGCTCATGATGCCACTGTTGGGAATCGTAGCATAATTTAAAATTTTCCTACGCTCACCAAGATGCATCTATGGAGTCTACTAGCAACGAGGGGAAAGGAGTGGATCTACATACCCTTGTAGATCGCGAGCGGAAGCGTTCCAATGAACGTGGATGACGGAGTCGTACTCGCCGTGATCCAAATCACCGATGACCGAGTGCCGAACG
>NW_025272012.1:0-1373 GCF_018294505.1 Triticum aestivum | reverse complement strand
GGCGTGGTGACGATCTTGATGAACTACAGCAGCAGGGCTTCGCCTAAACTCTGCTACAGTATTATCGAGGAATATGGTGGCAGGGGGCACCGCACACGGCTAAGGAACAGATCACGTGGATCAACTTGTGTCAACTTGTGTCTTTGGGGTGCCTCTACCTCAGTATATAAAGGAGCCAAGGGGGGAGAGGGGCGCCGGCCAAGGAGGAGGGCGCAGGAGGAGTCCTACTCCTACCGGGAGTAGGACTCCCCCCCAATCCTATTCCAACTAGGATTCCCAAGGGGGAAAGAGGGAGAGGGGTGGCCGGCCACCTCTCCTAGTCCTAATAGGACTAGGGGAAGGGGGGAGGCGCGCAGCCCCCTTGGGCTGCCCCTTTCTCCTTTCCACTAAGGCCCATGAAGGCCCATATGGCTCCCGGGGGGTTCCGATAACCTCCCGGTAACCCGGTAAAATCCCGATTTCACCCGGAACACTTCTGATGTCCAAACATAGGCTTCCAATATATCAATCTTTACGTCTCGACCATTTCGAGACTCCTCGTCATGTCCGTGATCACATCCGGGACTCCGAACAACCTTCGGTACATCAAAATGCATAAACTCATAATATAACTGTCATTGTAACCTTAAGCGTGTGTACCCTACGGGTTCGAGAACAATGTAGACATGACAGAGACACGTCTCCGGTCAATAACCAATAGCGGGACCTGGATGCCCATATTGGCTCCTACATATTCTACGAAGATCTTTATCGGTCAGACCGCATAACAACATACGTTGTTCCCTTTGTCATCGGTATGTTACTTGCCCGAGATTCGATCGTCGGTATCTAATACCTAGTTCAATCTCGTTACCGGCAAGTCTCTTTACTCGTTCCGTAATACATCATTTCACAACTAACATATTAGTTGCAATGCTTGCAAGGCTTATGTGATGTGTATTACCGAGAGGGCCCAGAGATACCTCTCCGACAATCGGAGTGACAAAATCCTAATCTCGAAATACGCCAACTCAACATCGACCATTGGAGACACCTGTAGTACTCCTTTATAATCACCCAGTTACGTTGTGACGTTTGGTACTACCCAAAGTGTTCCTCTGGCAAACGGGAGTTGCATAATCTCATAGTCATAGGAACATGTATAAGTCATGAAGAAAGCAATAGCAACATACTAAACGATCGTGTGCTAAGCTAATGGAATGGGTCATGTCAATCAGATCATTCAACTAATGATGTGACCTCGTTAATCAAATAACAACTCATTGTTCATGGTTAGGAAACATAACCATCTTTGATTAACGAGCTAGTCAAGTAGAGGCATACTAGTGACACTCTGTTTGTCTATGTATTCACACATGTATTATGTTTCCGGT
>NW_025272011.1:0-1373 GCF_018294505.1 Triticum aestivum | reverse complement strand
TGGTAAAGGTATCGATGAGAGGCCATGTAGGAGTACATGGTGGGTTGTTTCATTGAAGCCGACCTTAAGCACTGAGATCTGTATGTGTGATTTAAGAATCAGCTACTACCATGCATTGGGCTCGAAACCAATGGACCCTCTCGGCTTCTTATTCACCCTAGTTCTCCGTCCAGGAGTTGCAAGTAGTTTCTGGTGTTTGTAGCCTACTGGAGGCCGTGGACAGCGCTGACCGTAGGGGTGGGCTGTGATGCGGTAGGTACGTGGCCGGGTGTACCGAATACCCGTTAGGTATCTCGGGAACCCTGTTCACATCGTTCGGGGCCGTATGGGAAACCTCGGCCGGACTCCCTGCGGATGGAACCTGAATAGGCGATAAACCTGGACTGGAGGCTTAGGTGATTAGGTAGGTCGTGGCCGACACCCACGTTGGGCTTCCGCTTGAAGGTTGCCGAGTACATGTCGTGTAAACGACGGTAAGTGGTGAGAGCGTGTATGAAGAAGTACCCCCTGCAGGGTTAACATGATCTATTCGAATAGCCGCGTCTGCGGTAAAGGACTACTTGGTTGCCTATACAGTTCATAGACAAGTAAATGGAAACTACTAAAAGCCTCAAGATAAGTGTGAGTGCCGAGGATGGCTCTTCCGTAGGAAGACGGAGGTGGATCCCCGGTAGTGTATTGAAGTGGTGAGTAGTGGATGCGCAAAACATTTCAAGTTGGAGTATCGTAGGATAGCCTAGCCATGAGTCAAAGCTGGCTTGCTGCAATAACTCCACCAACCCTTCTTGATACTATGCATGTATGTAGGATCTGATGTAAGTCTTGCTGAGTACCTTTGTACTCATGTTGCTATAATCTACATTTTTACAGAAGACGCTGCAACCCCTTCTGATGGGTTCTATGTAGACGTTGACATCAATGAGTAGGCTAAAGACCCAGGTGGTGACCCTGAGCTTGTGATGGACCACGTAGTATAGCTAGGCTTTCCAAGCCTCTTTTATTTTACTAGTTGTCTGTACTCAGACAAGTTACTTCCGCTGTTGGCTTGTATGACTGTATGACTTGTATGTTGGGTCGTGAGACCCGTACCTTTGTGTATGTTATGTATGGCTCCCTGAGCCTTAAATAAAGTACTTGTGTCATAGAGTCATGTTGTGATGCTTCGTTGTATTTGCACATATCGAGCATATTGTGTGTATGATTGAAATGCTTGGTATGTGTGGGATCTGACTATCTAGTTGTTTATCTTTAGTAGCCTCTCTTACCGGGAAATGTCTCCTAGTGTTACCGCTGAGCCATGGTAGCTTGCTACTGCTCTGGAACACTTAGGCTGGCCGGCATGTGTCCTTCTTCGTTCCTGTGTCTGTCCCTTC
>NW_025272010.1:0-1373 GCF_018294505.1 Triticum aestivum | reverse complement strand
TCTCTTCGGGACCCCAAAACGGTGAGTAATAGTCCACGAAACGAGTCAGAATCGACAAAAACCATGAGTGTTGATGACCGATATGTAAACGCACCCCGGGGTTTGTTAATCAAGGAAAGCACTCCGGGACCCCAAAACAGTGAGTAATAGTCCATGAAACGGGCCAGAATCCGCCAAAACTGCGAGTGCCACAAAACGAGCCCGAATCGGCCGAAACTGCAAGTGTTGATGATCGACACGTAAACGCACCCCGGGGTTTGTTAATTGCGCAAGTCACACCGGGACCCCAAATAGTGAGTAATAGTCCACGGAACGGGCCAGAATCGGCCACAACTGTGAGTGTTCATGACCGACATGTAAACGCATTTTGGGGTTCAACAACTATGGAAATCGCTTCGGGACCCCTAAATGTTGAGTAATAGTCCTCGAATCGCGTCAGAATTGGCCAAAACTGTGAGTGTTGAGGACAGACACGCAAACGCACCCCGGGAATTGTCAATCATGGAAATCGCTCTGGGTCGCCAAAATGGTGAATAATCGTGCACGAAATGGACCAGAGTCGACCAAAATTGTGTGTTGATGACTGACATGTAAACGCACCACGGAGTTCGTCAATCGTGGAAATCACTGCGGGACGCCCATAACTAATTAATAGTGCAAGAAACGGGCCAAAATCGGCCCAAACTGCGATCGTTGATGATCGACACGTAAGCGCACCATGGGGTTCAACAACCATGGAAATCGCTTTGGGGCCCCAAAACGGTGAGTAGTAGTCGACGAAACGGGCCAGAAGCGGCCCACAATGCGAGTGTTGCTAACCAACACATAAACACACCCCCGGTGTTCGTCAATCATGGAAATCACACCGGGACGCCAAAACAGAGTAATAGTCCAAGAAACGGGCCAGAATTGGCAAAAACTATGAATGTTGATGACAGACACATAAGTGCACCTTGGAGTTCAACAACCATGGAAATCGCTCTGGGACCCCAAAGCGGCAAGTAATAGTGCACGAAACGGACCAGAATCGGCCAAAATTTTGAGTGTTGATGACCGAAACGTAAACGCACCACGGGGTTCGTAAATTGTGGAAATCACTCCAGGACCCCCGAAACTAAGTAATAGTCCAAGAAATGGGCCAAAAATCGGCCCAAACTGCGATTGATATGACATACATGTAAGCGCACCTTGGGGTTCAACAACTATGGAATTCTCTTCGGGACCCCAAAACGGTGAGTAATAGTCCACGAAACGAGTCAGAATCGACAAAAACCATGAGTGTTGATGACCGATATGTAAACGCACCCCGGGGTTTGTTAATCAAGGAAAGCACTCCGGGACCCCAAAACAGTGAGTAATAGTCCATGAAACGG
>NW_025272009.1:0-1373 GCF_018294505.1 Triticum aestivum | reverse complement strand
AAGGTACATGTTGAGTTAGCATAATTCGAGATTAGGTTTTGTCACTCCGATTGTCGGAGAGGTATCTCTGGGCCCTCTCGGCAATGCTCATCACCTAAGCCTTGCAAGCATGTAACTAATGAGTTAGTTATAAGATGAAGTATTACAGAACGAGTAAAGAGACTTGTCGATAACGAGATTGAACTAGGTATTGGATACCGACAATCGAATCTCGGACAAGTAACATACCGATGACAAAGGGAACAACGTATGTTGTTATGCGGTTTGACCGATAAAGATCTTCGTAGAATATGTAGGAACCAATATGGGCATCCAGGTCCCGCTATTGGTTATTGACCAGAGATGTGTCTCAGTCATGTCTACATCGTTCTCGAACCGTAGGGTCCGCACGCTTAAGGTTTCGATGACAGTTATATTATGAGTTTATGTATTTTGATGTACCGAAGGTTGTTCGGAGTCCCGGATATGATTGCGGACATGACGAGGAGTCTCGAAATGGTCGAGACATAAAGATTGATATATTGGACGGATATATTTGGACACCGGAAAGGTTCCGGAGAAGTTTGGAGCCCCGGGAGGTTACTGGAACCCCCCGGGAGGTATATGGGCCTTATTGGGCCCATGTAGGAAGAAGAGAGAAGGAGCAAGGGAAGGGGGCGCCCCCCCAAGCCCAATCTGAATTGGGGAGGGGGGGCGGCCCCCCCTTTCCTTTCTCCTTCCCCCTCTTCCTATTACTACTATGTCACACCCTAGCTAGCCATGCATTAGAGTGATGCATCATGTTTACTCTTTCATCAGAAACTTGAAATGGGGATGACAGAACCCCCAGTCACCTCTGAAACCAATTAGGGTTTCCTAAAAACTTTTTCAATGAACCTGAAATGCCCTTCTAAAATGCCCATCATTTTTGTCTTGGTTCAGAACCTCTGCCAAAAGTGGTGCACATTTTCCTAGGCCATCCTAGGGTTTTTGATTTAAATCATAAGTATTTGAATTTGGGCATTTAAAATTATATAAAATATTTAAATGCTCAAATAACTCCAAACTAAAATGTTTCATGTTGGAAATAATCCAACTATGGACCAGGAGTAGTTTGGTGATTTTAGGAGTAGCCTAAGTATTTTATTTAATTCAACAAAGTGGCAGAAGTATTAATAAAAACAGAAAACAGAAAAAATGGGAAAAGGCTTACCTGTCGCCCAGCACCGGCCCACCTGCCGGCCCAGCCCAGCACCACGCCAGCGAGCTGCTTGCCGGCCAGGCAGGCAGGCAGGTGCTCGACGGCGAGCACCGCATGGGTGCCACGCACCTGCTCGCCGCCTCGCCGCCTCCCTCGCCCGGCTAACGCCGTGAATCGGCCTCCCTCTCTCCCC
>NW_025272008.1:0-1373 GCF_018294505.1 Triticum aestivum | reverse complement strand
TGACGTAGTGCTGACGCAATTAGTTATTTCTGGATTTAATTTAATTCAGGAAATTCCAGAATATATCCAAAACTTCAAAAATTCATATAAATTCAACTGTAACTCAGATTGAAATAATTTATATATGAAAAATGATCAGAAAATGCAATCTATCCACCTGTACCATTTCCATGCATGTTTGAACAACTTAAAGTTGCTGTATAAGACAATTTGAATAAATGGCATTTGAAATGCCTTACATGGAGTTTGAATTTGAACCTAGTGTTCAAACCAGCTCCATTTAACCTGCTGCTAGTTGCATTAGCTCAAACCATAGCCTATTGCCATGTCACATTCATGCATCATATTGTTGCATTGCATTGATTGTGTTCTCCCTTGTTTGCCGGTATTTGTTCCCTCTCAGTAGACGACGTACCGACGATGAGTTCGATGACACGGATTAAGAACTATATTATCTTCAGAAGTGCCAGGCAAGCAAAACCCCCTTGTTCATTCCGATATAATCCCACTCTCTCGCTCCTGCTCTATTTTACTGCATTAGGACAACAACGACTCATGTGTTACCTGCTGCGGTAGCTGAACCCCTTTATCCTCTGCATGACCTGTCATTCCACAGTAATTAGATGAAACCCACTAGCATGAGTAGGAGTTGTTTGAGCCATGTTGTGCCTACTCATTCATGCTTGTTTGTCATGCCTGCTACTGCTTAGAGTTGAGTCAGGTCTGATTCATCGGGAATGAATTGGAATGGTTGTGTGAACATGTCCTACTGTGTGTGAGCTAAGTGTGTGAACTCGATTTGGTAAAGGTAGCGGTGAGAGGCCATGTAGGAGTTCATGGTGGGTTGTCTCATTGAAGCCATCCTCAGGAACTGAGTTCTGTGTTTGTGATCCATGAAACAGTTACTACCACACATTGGGATCCTTAATTGACTCTCTCGGCTTCTTAACCACCCTTGTCCTCAGTCCGGGAGTTACAAGTAGTTTCTGGTGTTTGTAGCATGCTGGGGGCCGCACGCAACGCTGACCTTAGGGGTGGGTTGTGTTGTGGTAGGCACGTGGCCCGGTGTACCGATTCGCCCGTTTGGTGTCTCGGGAACCCTGCACACATCGTTCGGGGCTGTATGGGAAACCTCGGTCGGACTCCCTGCGGATGGAACCCGAATAGGCGATAAACCTGGACTAGAGACTTGAGTGTTTAGGTAGGCCGTGGCCGACACCCACGTTGGGCTTCCGCTTGAAGGTTGTCGAGTACATGTCGTGTAAACAGCGGTAAGTGGTGAGAGCGTGTGTGAAGAAGTACACCCCTGCAGGGTTAATATGATCTATTCGAATAGCCGTGTCCGCGGTAAAGGACTTCTGGGTTGCCTATAT
>NW_025272007.1:0-1373 GCF_018294505.1 Triticum aestivum | reverse complement strand
GGCCGAACACGACCGTCGCCGCCGTTCACCATAGCCATCGTCTCCGGCCACCCCTCGCTCCCCCGACTAGCTCAGAAGCTCCGCCTCGACTCCCTCTTCCTCCCCACCGCTCCACGGGTCCCCGGAAGCCCTGCATCGCCGCCACGTCGCCGTTCCCCTCTTCGGACTCCGACCGTCGTCGCCGTCGAATTCACCGTCACCAGCGCGTCCCCGAGCCCGCTAACCATCCCTGCAGCTCCGCGGTGAGCTCCCGGATCGTTTCCCCCTTCTTCCCTGGTCTCTCTCGACCTCTAGGCCCTAGCCCCACCTCGGCCGAGAGCTCCACGCTGCCGGCGATGTCGCCGTCGTGGCCACGGTCGCCGTAGCGCCCAACCGAGCACACCATCGTGCTCCCCACATCACCAGGAGCACGTAGAACGCACCAACGCCTCCCCAAACCCCCTGCAACACTGATCCCGACCGCACCCGAACTCCGGCCGCCGCAGCCGAGCTCGCCGCCGTCAACTCCGGCCACCCCGAGCCCAACCACCACCACCAATAGACGCGGCTCAACCTCAGCAACACGTAGATGCCTTCCGCCGTCCATTTGGTTGCCGGAATGGCAAAAAGCACTCTCGCCGCCGTCTCGGATCTCGCCGGCGTCATGTCGCCGGTGGGGTTTGACTTGTCTGACCTGGGGTTTGACCCCCCCAGGGTCACTGACGCGTGGGCCCTGCCGGCCAGGTAGTTAGGTTAGCGCTAACTACTGTTAGTTAACCCCCCCTGACACTGACAGTGGGCCCCAGTGCCACTAATTAGTAATTAGGATTAATTTAATCCTGTTTAACCCCCCCTGTCACTGACGTGTGGCCCCCACACGTCAGGTTTGACCTCAGCCAGCCACAGTTGACCACTGACGTCATGCTGACGTCATGCTGACGCAATAATTATATTTCTGGAATTAAATTAAATCAGGAAATTCCAGAATATTAGTTAAACTTCAAAAATTCATAACTTTTATTCTGTAACTCCAAATTGGACAAATTATATATGAAAAATGATCAGAAAAATCCAATCTATCCATCTGTACTATTTTCATGCATGATCAAACAAGTTAAATTGATGTTTTAAGCAGAACAAGGAAAAGCACTTTAAAAGGCCATATTTGAATTTGAAATTTGAATCTTTGATTCAAATTTGTTCAAACCCTTCTGGTTTAGTTGCATTAGCCCAACACACTCATATTGCCATGTTTCATGCATGCATCATATTGTTGCACATTGTTTGGTGATGCTTGTGTATCGATGTCCTTTGCGACAGGATCTGTTCCCGAGGAGTACCGTGATTACCCTAACGAAGAACCGTATCCGTGCATCGAACCATCAGGCAAGCAA
>NW_025272006.1:0-1373 GCF_018294505.1 Triticum aestivum | reverse complement strand
CTGATCACAAGAGTCTCAAGTACATCTTCACTCAGCCTAATCTCAACCTCAGGCAGACTCGATGGGTCGAAATGATTCAAGAGTACAATCCGAGTATCGAGTATACTCCAGGCAAGGCTAATGTGATTGCTGACGCTTTGAGCAGAAAAGCATATTGCAACAGTCTGATTCTCAAGCCTTATCAACCCGAGCTTTGTGAAGCTTTCCGCAAACTGAATCTGCAAGTTGTTCCTCAAGGTTTCCTCTCTAACCTTCAAGTCTCTCCTACCTTAGAAGACCAGATTCGCCAAGCCCAACTTCTTGATGCTATGGTGAAGAAGGTGAAGATTGGTATTGCAAAGAGTCAGTCCAAGTACAAGTGCTACCGACTTGATGACAAGGACACTCTCTTCTTCGAGGATCGAATTGTTGTGCCCAAAGGTGAACTCCGTAAGGTGATCATGAACGAGGCTCACAACTCTCTCCTCTCCATCCACCCTGGTAGTACGAAGATGTATCAGGACCTCAAGCAAGATTATTGGTGGACTCGAATGAAGCGCGAGATCGCTCAATTCGTGAACGAATGTGATGTCTGCAGAAGAGTGAAGGCAGAACACCAAAGGCCATCTGGTCTCCTCCAACCTCTTGCCATTCCAGAATGGAAGTTTGACCACATTGAAATGGACTTCGTGACTGGGTTTCCAAAGTCCAAGCGTGGCAATGATGCTATATTTGTTGTCATCGACAAGCTCACCAAAGTGGCTCATTTTCTGCCTATCAAAGAGTCGATCACCGCAGCTCAATTGGCGGAACTCTATTCCTCTCGCGTTGTCTCTCTGCACGGTATCCCTCAAGTGATATCTTCAGACCGTGGCAGCATCTTTACCTCCAAGTTTTGGGATTCTTTTCAGAAAGCCATGGGCACCAACATCCGCTTCAGCACAGCTTTCCATCCTCAAACAAGCGGTCAAGTCGAGCGTGTCAATCAGATTCTTAAAGATATGCTCAGGGCTTGTGTGATCTCCTTCGGCATGAAGTGGGAGGATTGTCTTCCTTATGCTGAATTCTCATACAACAACAGCTTTCAAGCAAGTTCGGGCAAGGCCCCCTTTGAAATTCTGTATGGCAGGAAGTGCCGTACCCCTCTCAACTGGTCTGAAACCGGTGAACGTCAGCTGCTGGGTAATGACTTAATCACAGAAGCAGAAGAAATGTGCAAAGTCATTCGTGATAACCTCAAAGCAGCCCAGTCCCGCCAGAAGAGCTACTATGATAGTAAGCATCGTGATCTGGCTTTCGAGATTGGAGATCATGTTTACCTCCGCGTCTCTCCCATGAAAGGTACTCGTCGCTTCGGTATCAAAGGGAAGCTTGCCCCTAGATACGTGGGACCT
>NW_025272005.1:0-1373 GCF_018294505.1 Triticum aestivum | reverse complement strand
AAAAGGAAGAAGAAAAGGAAGAAGAAAAGGAAAAAGAAAAGGAAGAAGAAAAGGAAAAAGAAAAGGAAGAAGAAAAGGAAAAAGAAAAGGAAGATGAAAAGGAAAAACAAAATAAGAAAAGGAAGAAGAAAAGGAAGAAGAAAAGGAAGAAGAAAAGGAAAAAGAAAAGGAAGAAGAAAAGGAAAGAAGAAAAGGAAGAAGAAAAGGAAAAAGAAAATAAGAAAAGGAAAAAGAAAAGGAAAAAGAAAAAGAAAAACAAAATACTTGGCAGTGCTCAATAATCTTATTTTTTAATTCCTCCTCATCTATGTCCCCTGAATCTTATTTTTTAATTCTTTTATACTTAATTAATTTTTACTACATGCAGGAGTGACATACGGCGGACGATAGAGCCGAGCCGCTTAGGGATCCGGAGGCTGAACGTTATTTAATGGGCAGCATAAACAACGAGATTCCGTATGTGCCGGGCTCAGAATATGAGCAAGAAGAGGATGTAGTCTCTTCTTTTCTGAACCTTGACGGTGGAACAGACATTGTCGATGATCAAGAAGGTGAAGGAACGGACATTGTCGACGGAGGTCAACCGTCAACAAACGACGATCTCGAATTGCAAGTAGCAACCACCTCCGGCGAGGTATATATATACATTGAGCCTCTCGTGATACAAACTTACTGAAATGTGAGTACATATGTATTAACGCGCGCGACTCTCTTTCTTTTTTTAGCCCTCGGTCGGATCGAGTACGACAAAGCGTGGCAAATCCAAGGCGATGAAAACAGGAGAAACATATGCCATTGATTTTGTCAGTGAAACCGGCAAGCCCCTATAGCACACCTCAAAGTTTATCAACCAATGCGGAGTCGTTGTTAGAGACAACGTCCCGATCACCGTCCAGGAATGGAAGGAGCCAAAGAAGGCACGTCTTGGTTTCAGTTTTGTCGACAAGAGAACGAAAAAGGATTGCTGGAGAAAGCTTATGGAACATTTCATTCTACCTCCGGAATACAACAAAGTCGATGAATTCGGTAACGAAGTTCCGGGTGGACGTGAGAGGAGGAGGCTAGTTAAAGAGTTCGCTCTTCAGAAGATGGGCGAAGCATTCCGGAACTTCAAGAAAAATTTAACCCGTGACTATGTCAACAAGGGCAAGACTCCGGATTTCAATGGACAACATCAGAAACTGAAAGATGATTGGCCAGAATTTGTGAGGCAAAAGCAATCGGAGCATTTCAAGGAAATATCGAAAAAAATTAGGATAATGCGAGTAAGAAAAAGTTCCATCATATTATGGGGCCAGGAGGATACCGCCTTTCGGAGCCTAAGTGGCAGAAGATGGAGGAGGACCTGAGGGTGCGAGGAATCCCTCTAGGTA
>NW_025272004.1:0-1373 GCF_018294505.1 Triticum aestivum | reverse complement strand
GGCGAGGAGGAGGTCGGGGCAGCGGCGTCAGGAGAGGAGAGCGGAAGGGGCAGCGGCGTCGGGGCGTCGGGGCGGAGACGAGGACGACGGGGCGGCGTCGAGGCGGCGGGGCAGCGGCGTCGGGAGAGGAGAGGGGAAGGGGATCGAGGCCGAGGGCGAGGGCGAGGGAGAGAGAGGGGATAGTTATCTTCCAACAGGTACATCCACACTAATGGCGCACCTCACCCTGGTGCGCCATAAGTACATCCATACTAATGGCGCACCTCACCCTGGTGCACCATTAGTATTTTTTTTGATTTCTGCTCGAGCCAACAGGTTATCTTCCACCTGACCTGATCCACACCAAGTTCCCTCTACTAGCTCGACTGGTCAGCAGCCAGTTCTCACACCAGGAGGTCCTGGGTTCGATTCCCAGGCTCCACAATTTTTTTATGCATTTAAAATGCTGTTTGATATTTATTTGTGTTTAAATATGTTCAAACTTGTTTAAATCATAACAGTAATATTTTTTTATAAGACAGTAATAATTTTTTAAAAAATATCATCAAACAGTAATGCCGGTGGAGCGGGGGAGGGTGCGCGGGGTGCGGGGGGCCGGTGGACCGGGGGGATGCTCGGCGGCGAGGGGGACCGGATCTGGCGAGGTGGGATAGCGATCGAGATGGAGGGGGATCGAGATCGAGTGTCCATGAAATTTAAAAATATTCATGATAGCTCAAAAAGTGCCCATGAAATACAATCGAGAAATGAAGGCTACGATTTAAATACAATCGATCTTAGCTAGCTATCTGTTCACAATCTTCTTGCCCTTCTTTTTCGCAAATGGAGTTCTTGTGTGGAACGGACGTCCTTTAGGTAGGGTGGTCCTGCTTCTTCTTGTGGTGTATGCTGCTACTTCATCATCGTCATCATGTTCGATTCTCGGGTCGCCGTACTTGTCGAAGTCTTGCTCATTGGCTACTCCATCCATTCCGATGATCTTCCTTTTGCCTCTCCTCACGACAACACGACTGGGCTTTGACGGGTCGGTAATGAAGAAGCATTGGTCCACTTGGGAAGCCAGTATCCATGGCTCATTTTTCGCGGTGACGTTTGCGCCTGCGGTCTTGGATTTGGCTTCGGGTATAACCATGGTGGTGAAATACCGGTCTTCTTTTAGGACGCTCTTGGCCCATCTGACACGGAACATCGGGACCTTCTCTCCAGCGTAGCTCAGCTCCCAGATCTCCTCGATCCTTCCGTAGTATCTGTCCTTGTCGTTACCGGTGTAGGATTCCATCGTTACCCCGGAGTTCTGATAACCATTGCTCTTCATGTCCTTGGCCTCGGTGTAGAATGTGTAGCCGTTGATATCGTACGCCTCATAGGTCATC
>NW_025272003.1:0-1373 GCF_018294505.1 Triticum aestivum | reverse complement strand
GTGAGACGGACTAGTCATCATCGGTGAACATCTTCATGTTGATCGTATCTTCTATACGACTCATGCTCGACCTTTCGGTCTCCGTGTTCCGAGGCCATGTCTGTACATGCTAGGCTCGTCAAGTTAACCCTAAGTGTTTTCGCTGTGTAAAACTGTCTTACACCCGTTGTATGTGAACGTAAGAATCTATCACACCCGATCATCACGTGGTGCTTCGAAACGACGAACTGTAGCAACGGTGCACAGTTAGGGGAGAACACTTCTTGAAATTTTAATGAGGGATCATCTTATTTACTACCGTCGTTCTAAGCAAATAAGATGTATAAACATGATAAACATCACATGCAATCAAATAAGAGTAGTGACATGATATGGCCAATATCATATAGCTCCTTTGATCTTCATCTTCGGGGCTCCATGATCATCTTGTCACCGGCATGACACCATGATCTCCATCATCATCATCTCCATCATCGTGTCTTCATGAAGTTGTCACGCCAACGACTACTTCTACTTCTATGACTAACGCGTTTAGCAATCAAGTAAAGTAGTTTACATGGCGTTCTTCAATGACACGCAGGTCATACAAAAAATAAAGACAACTCCTATGGCTCCTGCCGGTTGTCATACTCATCGACATGCAAGTCGTGAATCCTATTACAAGAACATGATCAATCTCATACATCACATATATCATTCATCACATCCTTTGGCCATATCACATCACATAGCATACCCTGCAAAAACAAGTTAGACGTCCTCTAATTGTTGTTTGCATGTTTTACGTGGCTGCTATGGGTTTTTAGCAAGAACGTTTCTTACCTACGCAAAGACCACAACGTGATATGCCAATTGCTATTTACCCTTCATAAGGACCCTTTTCATCGAATCCGATCCGACTAAAGTGGGAGAGACAGACACCCGCCAGCCACCTTATGCAACTAGTGCATGTTTGTCGGTGGAACCGGTCTCACGTAAGCGTACGTGTAAGGTTGGTCCGGGCCGCTTCATCCCACAATACCGTCGAAACAAGATTGGACTAGTAACGGTAAGCATATTGAACAACATCAACGCCCACAACTACTTTGTGTTCTACTCGTGCAAAGAATCTACGCAATAGACCTAGCTCATGATGCCACTGTTGGGGAACGTAGCAGAAATTCAAAATTTTCCTACGTAACACCAAGATCTATCTATGGAGAGACCAGCAACGAGTAGAAAGGAGAGGAGAGTTTGCATCTACATACCCTTGTAGATCGCTAAGCGGAAGCGTTCAAGTGAACGGGGTTGATGGAGTCGTACTCGTCGTGATTCAGATCACCGATGATCAAGTGCCGAACGGACGGCACCTCCGCGTTCAACACACGTACAGC
>NW_025272002.1:0-1373 GCF_018294505.1 Triticum aestivum | reverse complement strand
TAGCATCGTTGTCGTCTCGCCAATCTTATGCTTCCACGACTATCACTACCGTTTAGTAATAAAGTAAAGCATTACATCGCGATTGCATTGCATACAATAAAGCGACAACCATATGGCTCCTGCCAGTTGCCGATAACTTGGTTACAAAACATGATCATTTCATACAATAAAATTCAGCATCATGCCTTGACCATATCACATCACAACATGCCCTGCAAAAACAAGTTAGACGTCCTCTACTTTGTTGTTGCATGTTTTACGTGGCTGCTACGGGCTTAAGTAAGAACCAATCTCACCTACGCATCAAAACCACAACGATAGTTTGTCAAATAGACTCCGTTTTAACCTTCACAAGGACCGGGCGTAGCCATACTTGGTTCAACTAAAGTTGGAGAGGCAGTCGCCCGCAAGCCATCTCTGTGCAAAGCACGTCGAGGGAACCGGTCTCGCGTACGCGTACGCGTAAGGTTGGTCCGGGTCGTCTCGTCCAACAATACCGCCGAACCAAAGTATGACATGCTGGTAGGCAGTATGACTTGTATCGTCCACAACTTACTTGTGTTCTACTCGTGCATATAACATCAACATCAATAACCTAGGCTCTGATGCCACTGTTGGGTTTCGTAGTAATTTCAAAAAATTTCCTACGCACACGCAAGATCATGTGATGCATAGCAACGAGGGGAAGAGTATTGCCTACGTACCCTACGCAGACCGACTGCGGAAGCGATGACACGACGTAGAGGAAGTAGTCGTACGTCTTCACGATCCAACCGATCAAGCACCGAAACTACGACACCTCCGAGTTCGAGCACACGTTCAGCTCGATGACGATCCCCGGACTCCGATCCAGCAAAGTGTCGGGGAAGAGTTCCGTCAGCACGACGGCGTGGTGACGATTTTGATGAACTACAGCAGCAGGGCTTCGCCTAAACTCCGCTACAGTATTATCGAGGAATATGGTGGCAGGGGGCACCGCACACGGCTAAGGAATCGATCACGTGGATCAACTTGTGTCAACTTGTGTGTTTAGAGGTGCCCCTGCCTCCGTATATAAAGGAGCCAAGGGGGGAGGGTGCGCCGGCCAAGAGGGAGAGGCGCAGGAGGAGTCCTACTCCTACCGGGAGTAGGACTCCCCCCCCAATCCTATTCCAACTAGGATTCCCAAGGGGGAAAGAGGGAGAGGGGTGGCCGGCCACCTCTCCTAGTCCTAATAGGACTAGGGGAAGGGGGGAGGCGCGCAGCCCCCTTGGGCTGCCCCTTTCTCCTTTCCACTAAGGCCCATGATGGCCCATATGGCTCCCGGGGGGTTCCGGTAACCTCCCGGTAACCCGGTAAAATCCCGATTTCACCCGGAACACTTCCGATGTCCA
>NW_025272001.1:0-1373 GCF_018294505.1 Triticum aestivum | reverse complement strand
CTCAACAACACTTTGTGGAATGTGGTGCGCTTTGAAGTCCCGACAGAAGTCAGTCCAAGTGATCACACGACCTCCTCTGGAATCTTTGTATTGCTGAAACCAATCAGCAGCTTGGTCCTTGAGCTGGAAAGAAGCGAACTTGACAAAGTCCTCAGGCCTGACATTGCTACATTCAAAATGCTTGTTGATGTCCACGAGCCAATCATCGGCATCCGTGGCCTCGGCACAGTAGCTGAAAGACTTGGGCTGATTTGCGAGAAACTGGTTGAGAGTGGCAAAGTGGAACTGATTGTTGCCTTGACCTTGATTGCCTTGATTGCCTTGCCCTTGAGTACGTTCTTGCAAGAGTTGCAGAATCATCTGAGCATTGGCGTTGGTGGCTGCCATGATTGATTGCCATGCCTCCGGAGGTGGAGGTGGTGGCGGAGGGATCGCTTGACTCCCTTCATTTCGATCCGGATGCTGACGCGTTGGCGGAGCCATCCTTAAGAGGGTGACATCCGTTAGCATCTTCATAGACAAAGATAAGTAGAATCAACGGATAGAAATTGCAACATATAGTCTTCACAATAAACATTCGAACGAAGATGAACGAATGAATTCCGTAGTAAAACATCACACTTCCATAAGTTGAGAAGCCACTTGCAAAAGATATGGAATGAACATGTGAATTCGAAGGGAACTCCAATACCACAAAACAAAATAAAACCAAGTATTTGCTTGCAGAATAAGCCGGAACAAACATATGATAGAAATTTCGTCCGAAGTTTTCGTGGTGGGGCCCACACGGGCTCAATCGTACAGCAACATCATGTACAAGGCTGTGCACATGACATACGAAGCGTCCCCGAGTCGGCAAAGCCATGGACTCTTTAAGACACAACGAGACCACTGTAAAATCAACCGTATACAGGCGGACCACTAGACGTCGAACCCCAATCTCATATCATGTGTCTGTCGGAAAGAAATCCTAAGGCTACTTGAATTCCCACTTATAAACTCCCGAAACTTTCTGGTTATGCAATCTGGTGTAGGGGATACAGGGGACACAATTATATATCACCCAAACTAACAATCCCTAGATCCAGCTGTATCCATCCGTCAACACATAACCAAGAAACCTTCGGAAACCGTTTACCTCAACCTTCGAAAAACATCCGTTATACAAGTTATGGCAATACTCCCGAACTCCCGCCCCAGTACTGGGTGGCGTCGAGGTGATCTCACCAACAACTGCATAAAAGAGATTTCGATGTCGGCGAAACTCAGGTATTCCAGAACTGCAACGATAAAATTGTGACGACAACACCTCGGAGCTCAACTCCCCGGGACACTGCCACAACCCCTAAATGACAGGAGGCACCAAGAACAAT
>NW_025272000.1:0-1373 GCF_018294505.1 Triticum aestivum | reverse complement strand
CCATGTGATTTAACAGCAATAGTTCACATCACCATGTGATTAACACCCATAGTTCACATCGCTATGTGACCAACACCCAAAGGGTTTACTAGATTCAGTAATCTAGTTCACATCGCTATGTGATTAACACCCAAGGAGTACTAAGGTGTGATCATGTTTTGCTTGTGAGAGAATCTTAGTCAACGGGTATGTCATATACAGATCCGTAAGTATTTTGCGAATTCTATGTCTACAATGCTCTGCACGGAGCTACTCTAGCTAATTGCTCCCACTTTCAATATGTATCTAGATCAAGACTTAGAGTCATCTAGATTAGTGTCAAACTTGCATCGGCGTAACCTTTTACGACGAACCTTTTTTCCGTAATCGAGAAACATATCCTTATTCCACTAAGGACAATTTTGACCGCTCTCCAGTGATCTACTCCTAGATCACTATTGTACTCCCTTGCCAAACTCAGTGGTATGGCATACAATAGATCTGGTATACAGCATGGCATACTTTATAGAACCTATGACTGAGGCATAGGGAATGACTTTCATTCTCTTTCTATTTTCTGCCGTGGTCGGGCTTTGAGTCTTACTCAACTTAACACCTTGCAACACAGGCAAGAACTCCTTCTTTGACTGTTCCATTTTGAACTATTTCAAAAATTTATCAAGGTATGTATTCATTGAAAAAATCTTATCAAGCGTCTTCATCTATCTATATAGATCTTGATGCTCAATGTGTAAGAAGCTTCACCAAGGTCTTTCTTTGAAAAACTTTTATTCAAGTATCCTTTCATGCTTTGCAGAATAATTCTACATTATTTCCGATCAACAATATGTCATTCACATATACTTATCAGAAATGTTGTAGTGCTCCCACTCATTTTCTTGTAAATACAGGCTTCACTGTAAGTCTGTACAATAACTATATGCTTTGATCAACTTATCAAAGCGTATATTCCAACTCCGAGATTCTTGCACCAGTCCATAAATGGATCGCTGGAGCTTGCACACTTTGTTAGCTCCCTTTGGATCGACAAAACCTTCCGGTTGCATCATATACAACTCTTCTTCCAGAAATCCATTCAGGAATGCAGTTTTGACATCCATCTGCCAAATTTCATAATCATAAAATGCGGCAATTGCTAACATGATTCGGACAGACTTTTAAGCATCGATACGAGTAAGAAAATCTCATTGTATTCAACACCTTGAACTTTGTCAAAAACCTTTTTCGACAAGTCTAGCTTTGTAGATAGTAACACTACTATCAACGTCCGTCTTCCTCTTGAAGATCCATTTATTCTTAATGACTCACCGATCATCGGGCAAGTCAATCAAAGTCTACACTTTGTTCTCATACATGGATCATATCTCAGATTT
>NW_025271999.1:0-1373 GCF_018294505.1 Triticum aestivum | reverse complement strand
GGGTATATGCTTCTCACAAACCAGAGCTTCTCACAACAAGCATGATGGTTTCGGTAGGGAATGCCCCAACTTTGGGAACGAAACGATATCCATTGCCTCTAATTGCTTTCAAATTATTTTCTCGTGTCAACATAGAACAACAAGAGTGTTGTGTTATTTTTTGTTATTTTTCGGGGTTCGTTTGGACATTTTTATGAAATAAGTGAGTTTTTAATGCATTTATGTGCATAATTTAAATTTGAACTACATGCACATGCTCCCGTGCATATAAATTGGTTGAAAAATCAAATCTTTGTCCTCGGGTGCATGCTTAGGTCCCATGCAAGAAATGGGAATGAATGTCAAGCACCCTGCCACCGTCACTCGGCCGCAAACATTGAGATACCTGGTTTTTAAATTCTAGTAGATCCAAAACTCGTCTGAAATTCATGAAACTTGGCATGCTATCATGGAGCGGCATCAACATGGCGTGGTAAAGTTTTTGTCCCATTTGGGGCAGGTTTGGGTATATGCTTCTCACAAACCAGAGCTTCTCACAACAAGCATGATGGTTTCGGTAGGGAACGCCCCAACTTTAGCGACGAAATGATATCCATTGCCTCTAATTGCTTTTAAATTTTTTATCATGTCAAGAGAGAACAACAGGAGTATTGTTTTAGTTTTTGTGATTTTTCAGGGTTCGTTCGGACTTTTTATGCATTAAGTGAGTTTTCAATGCATTTATGTGCATAATTCAAATTTCAACTACATGCACATGCTCCCGTGCATATAAATTGGTTGAAAAATCAAATCTTTGTCCATGGGTGCATGCTTGGGTCCCATGCAAGAAATGGGAATGAATGTCAAGCACCCTGCCACCGTCACTCGGCCGCAAACATTGAGATACCTGGTTTTTAAATTCTAGTAAATCCAAAACTCGTCTGAAATTCATGAAACTTGGCATGCTTTCATGGAGCGGCATCAACATGGCGTGGTAAAGTTTTTGTCCCATTTGGGGCAGGTTTGGGTATATGCTTCTCACAAACCAGAGCTTCTCACAACAAGCATGATGGTTTCGGTAGGGAACGCCCCAACTTTGGGGGCGAAACGATATCCATTGGCTCTAATTGCTTTCAAATTATTTTCTCGTGTCAACATAGAACAACAGGAGTGTTGTGTTATTTTTTGTGATTTTTCGGGGTTCGTTTGGACATTTTTATGAATTAAGTGAGTTTTCAATGCATTTATGTGCATAATTTAAATTTCAACTACATGCACATGCTCCCGTGCATATAAATTGATTGAAAAATCAAATCTTTGTCCTCGGGTGCATGCTTAGGTCCCATGCAAGAAATGAGAATGAATGTCAAGCACCCTGCCACCGTCACTCGGCC
>NW_025271998.1:0-1373 GCF_018294505.1 Triticum aestivum | reverse complement strand
ATAAACCTGGACTGGAGGCTTAGGTGATTAGGTAGGTCGTGGCCGACACCCACGTTGGGCTTCCGCTTGAAGGTTGCCGAGTACATGTCGTGTAAACGACGGTAAGTGGTGAGAGCGTGTATGAAGAAGTACACCCCTGCAGGGTTAACATGATCTATTCGAATAGCCGCGTCCGCGGTAAAGGACTACTTGGTTGCCTATACAGTTCATAGACAAGTAAATGGAAACTACTAAAAGCCTCAAGATAAGTGTGAGTGCCGAGGATGGCTCTTCCGTAGGAAGACGGAGGTGGATCCTCGGTAGTGTATTGAAGTAGTGAGTAGTGGACTCGTGTGCGCAAAACATTTCAAGTTGGGGTATCGTAGGATAGCCTAGCCAAGAGTCAAAGCTGGCTTGCTGCAATAACTCCACCAACCCTTCTTGATACTATGCATGTATGTAGGATCTGATGTAAGACTTGCTGAGTACCCTTGTAGTCATGTTGCTATAATCTACATTTTTACAGAAGACGCTGCAACCCCTTCTGATGGGTTCTATGTAGACGTTGACATCAACGAGTAGGCTAAAGACCCAGGCGGTGACCCTGAGCTTGTGATGGACCACGTAGTATAGCTAGGCTTTCCAAGCCTCTTTTATTTTTTACTAGTTGTCTGTACCCAGACAATGTACTTCCGCTGCTGGTTTGTATGACTGTATGACTTGTATGTTGGGTCGTGAGACCCGTACCTTTGTGTATGTTATGTATGGCTCCCTGAGCCTTAAATAAAGTACTTGTGTCATAGAGTCATGTTGTGATGCTTCGTTGTATTTGCACATATCGAGCATATTGTGTGTATGATTGAAATGCTTGGTATGTGTGGGATCTGACTATCTAGTTGTTTATCTTTAGTAGCCTCTCTTACTGGGAAATGTCTCCTAGTGTTACCGCTGAGCCATGGTAGCTTGCTACTGCTCTTGAACACTTAGGCTGGCCGGCATGTGTCCTTCTTCGTTCCTGTGTCTGTCCCTTCGGGGAAATGTCACGCTTTGAGTACCGGAGTCCTGCTAGCCCGCTACAGCCCGGTTTACCGGAGTCCTGCTAGCCCAGTGCTACAGCCCGGACCCACTTGCTGATGACCGACACGTTCGAAGCTGGGTCATGGATGCCTGTCCCTGTAAGTCTGTGCCACTTTGGGTTTACGACTAGTCATGTCAGCCCGGGCTCCTTATCATATGGATGCTAGCGACACTATCATATACGTGAGCCAAAAGGCGCAAACGGTCCCGGGAAAAGGTAAGACGACACCCGTGGGGATACCGTGCGTGAGGCCGCAAAGTGATATGAGGTGTTACCAGCTAGATCGATGTGACATCGAGTCGGGGTCCTGACAGTC
>NW_025271997.1:0-1373 GCF_018294505.1 Triticum aestivum | reverse complement strand
ACGGCAATTATTTTAAAAAAGTGTTCTCAGAAATGAGCTATCATGCGTGAAGATTCATGGCTTTCAAGCCAAATGATCAATCTTATGGCCACATTCATGGCATAGTTTGTTCAAATGATCTCGTATTGTGCACAAGGGTGCATCCTGGAATTCCAAACAATGTTGAAAAAGGGAGTTTTCATTTTCTTTGCACGGAAAATTCATTTTCCATTTTCCGAGTGCCCGAAATGAGGTTTTTTTGTGAAGGACCTACAATATATTTGTTGCAAAACTGGACCAAATCAATTTTATAAAATACTAGGACATATTTAATGCACAATTGACAAAATGGTTGGGTGCCAAAAGTTTTGATCCACCTCTCGTGAAAGAGACAGATTCCCGCTGATTCAAGAGGAAGGGGGTCAAATTTGAACTGCAGTTACCTCGTAGTTTGCTCTTTATTTTTTCCAAAAATCATTTCTAGGTACATAAGTATCTATTTAATCAGAGATACACGAAAAAAATTCCAAGACTCAACCACTAGCTAGGAACGGTCATTCCCGCCGTTTTGACCGCATTTTGAAACGGGCATAAAAAATTCAAAAAAAATATAAAAAAATTGGAAAACCTTCGCATTGTTTCATCATATGTGGCCAAGTTACCGGAAAAAATTATAAAATTGTAACACGGCAATTATTTTAAAAAAGTGTTCTCAGAAATGAGCTATCATGCGTGAAGATTCATGGCTTTCAAGCCAAATGATCAATCTTATGGCCACATTCATGGCATAGTTTGTTCAAATGATCTCATATTGCGCACAAGGGTGTATCTTGGAATTCCAAACAATGTTGAAAAAGGGAGCTTTCATTTTCTTTGCACGGAAAATTCATTTTCCATTTTCCGAGTGCCCGAAATGAGGTTTTTTTGTGAAGGACCTACCATATATTTGTTGCAAAACTGGACCAAATCAATTTTATAAAATACTACGATATATTTAATGCACAATTGACGAAATGGTTGGGTGCCAAAAGTTTTGATCCACCTCTCGTGAAAAAGACAGATTCCCGCTGATTCAAGAGGAAGGGGGTCAAATTTGAACTGCAGCTACCTCGTAGTTTGCTCTTTATTTTTTCCAAAAATCATTTCTAGGTACATAAGTATCTATTTAATCAGACAAACACGAAAAAAATTCCAAGACTCAACCACTAGCTAGGAACGGTCATTCCCGCCGTTTTGACCGCATTTTGAAAGAGGCATAAAAAATTAAAAAAAATCAAAAATTTGGAAAACCTTCGCATTGTTTCATCATATGTGGCCAAGTTACCAGCAAAAATTATAAAATTGTAATACGGCAATTATTTTAAAAAAGTGTTCTCAGAAATGAGCTATCATGC
>NW_025271996.1:0-1373 GCF_018294505.1 Triticum aestivum | reverse complement strand
GCTGGAGCTAGCATACCTTTTAGCATCCTTAGGATCGACAAAACTTTTCTGATTGTATTGCATACAACCTTTCCTTACGAAAACTGGTAAGGAAACTTGTCTTGACATCCATCTGCCAGATTTCATAAATGCAGCTAATGCTAACATGATTCCGACGGACTTTAAGCATCGCTACGAGTGAGAAAATCTCATCGTAGTCAACTCCTTGAACTTGTCGGAAAACACTTCGCCACAAGTCGAGCTTCATAGATGGTGACATTACCATCCACGTCCGTCTTCTTCTTAAAAGATCCATTTATCTCAATGGATTGCCGATCATCGGGCAAGTCCATCAAAGTCCATGCTTTGTTCTGATATATGGATACTATCTCGGATTTCATGGCTTCTAACCATTTGTCGGAATTCGGGCCCACCATCGCTTCTCCATAGCTTGTAGGTTCATTGTTGTCTAGCAACATGACCTTCAAGATAGGATTACGTACCACTCTGAAGTAGTACGCATCCTTGTCATCCCACGAGGTTTGGTAGTGACTTGATCCGAAGTTTCATGATCAATATCATAAGCTTCCACTTCAATTGGTGTAGGTGCCACAGGAACAACTTCCTGTGCCCTGCCACACACTAGTTGAAGAGACGGTTCAATAACCTCATCAAGTTTCCACCATCCTCCCACTCAATTCTTTTGAGAGAAACTTTTCCTCGAGAAAGGACCCGATTCAAGAAACAATCCATATTGCTTTCGGATCTGAATTAGGAGGTATACCCAACTGTTTTGGGTTTCCTATGAAGATGCATTTTATCCGCTTTGGGTTCGAGCTTATCAACCTGAAACTTTTTTCATATAAGCGTCGCAGCCCCAAACTTTTAAGAAACGACAACTTAGGTTTCTCTAAACCATAATTCATACGGTGTCATCTCAACGGAATTACGTGGTGCCCTATTTAAAGTGAATGTGGTTGTCTCTAATGCCTAACCCATGAACAATAGTGGTAATTCGATAAGAGACATCATGGTATGCATCATATCCAATAGGGTGCAGTTATGATGTTCGGACACACCATCACACTATGGTGTTCCAGGCGGTATTAATTGCGAAACAATTTCCACAATGTCTTAATTGTGTGCCAAAACTCGTAACTCAGATACTCATCTCTATGATCTTATCATAGACATTTTATCCTCTTGTCACGATGATCTTCAACTTTACTCTGAAATTACTTGAACCATTCAATAATTCAGACTTGTGTTTCATCAAGTAAATATATTCAACATCTACTCGAATCATCTGTGAAGTAAGAACATAATGATATTCACTGCATGCCTCAGCACTCATTGGACTACACACATCAAAATGTGTTACTTCCAACAAGTTG
>NW_025271995.1:0-1373 GCF_018294505.1 Triticum aestivum | reverse complement strand
TGCTCTTCCATTCCCCCTCCTCCTCACGCTCGTTCCCGTACTCTAGCCGCCCTAACCACCTTGCCGAGCGCTCCTCGCCGCCGGCCATGGCACTGCCGTGGCCACATGTGTCTTAGCTCGCGTCTGAGCACGCCCTCGGGCTCGAGATGTTCCCAGGAGCTGAAAACTCCCATCGGTTCGTCCGTAGCCGCACCATAGCATCGTCTTAGGCGATGCCCGAGCTCCGGTCGCCACCTCTCTCGCCGTAGTTGCCGCTACCGGCCACCCCAGCCGCGGCCACAGCCACCGCTGGACGCGCCGCGTCGCGAACGTTATAATGAGCCAAACCGCGCGCCAAACCATCGCCCCTAGCTCAAATCCGAGCCGCGCCGCCGTGGGGAATGGTCGCCGCCGGCGATACTCCGGCGACTGCCGACGGGGCACGCTTAATTAGTGTTAATGGCCCCACTAATTAAACACACAGCCACTGACAGTGGGCCCCACGCCTGGTCAAACCCCAGTCAGCGCTGGGTTTGACCGGGATTAGCTCCTGTGTCACTGACGTGTGGCCCCCACACGTCAGGTTTGACCTGGAGCGCCCAGTTGACCCTGCTGACGTCACTGTGACGTGGTGCTGACGCCATAATCATTTCTGGATTTAATATTATTCAGGAAATTCTAGAAAATTCCTAAAACTTCAATAAATCATAGAAAATTAACCGTAACTCCAAATTAAATAATTTCTATATGAAAAATTATCAGAAAAATTCAAGGAATCCATTTGTACCATTTTCATGCATGTTAGAACAACTTATAGCTGCTGTTTAGCACAAATCAATTAAATGGCATTTGAATAATCACATATGGAGTTTGAATTTGAATATTATATTCAAACCAACTTCATTTAATCTGTTGCTAGTTGCATTAGCTCAAAACACATTCATATTGCCATGTCATGAGCATGCATCATATTGTGCATTGCATTGATTGTGTTCCCTTCTGTGTTGCCGGTATTTGTCCCCTCTCGATAGACGTGATACCGATGATGTGATCGTTGACACTGATGAAGACTCAATGTTATCTTCAGAAGTGCCAGGCAAGCAAAACCCCCTTGTTCATTCCGATAAAATCCCACTCTCTCGCTCCTGCTCTCTATTACTGCATTAGGACAACAACGATTCAACTGTTACTTGCTGCGATAGCTGAACCCCTTTATCCTTTGCATGACCTGTCATTCCACAGTAAATAGATGAAACCCACTAGCATGAGTAGGAGTTGTTTGAGCCCTGTTGTGCCTACTCATTCATGTTTGTTTGTCATGCCTGCTATTGCTTAGAGTTGAGTCAGGTCTGATTCATCGGGGATGTATCAGAGGCGTGTGAACATGTCCTACT
>NW_025271994.1:0-1373 GCF_018294505.1 Triticum aestivum | reverse complement strand
CATGTCAGCTGGCTTCCATGCGAAGATGTCCCAGTTCTCATGGAGGAACTGGATGAGCGCTTCTTCCTATTTAGAGTCGAGTGTTGTGGAAATATGGGTCGGAGCTGCATTGGGATCAGTCGGGTGGATATGAACTGGCTTTGTCTCACCGGACGACTGAAATGCTGACTCTGTGGCGGGCTTCTTGGCCCGTAGTAGATCACTCGGATCTGCATTCTTCTTGTAACCCTCTAACTCTATCACTGTTATCTGGTCATCCGCAATCTTTGAGCCTTTCTGGAAACACTCTTCTGCTTTCTTCCGGTTGCCAGTGATGGTGATCACGCCTTTGGGGCCAGGCATCTTTAACTTGAGGTACACGTAACATGGTCGAGCCATGAAGCGGGCGTAGGCTGGTCTTCCCAAGATAGCGTGGTAGGCGCTCCGGAAATCCACGACTTCAAATGTCAGCTTCTCTTTGCGGAAATGCTTCGAGTCGCCGAACACCACATCCAGAGCAATTTGGCCGAGTGACTCAGCCTTCTTTCCTGGGATGACTCCGTGAAAACTCATGTTGCTGGAACTGAGCCTGGACATCGGAATGCCCATTCCCTTGAGCGTCTGTGCATACAGTATATTCAACCCGCTGCCGCCATCCATCAATACCTTCGTCAGTCGAGTGCCTTCGATGACCGGGTCGACCACCAGCGCTTGCCTCCCAGGGGTGGCAATATGAGTAGGATGGTCAGACTGGTCGAAAGTAATGGGAGTTTGCGACCATCTCAGATAGTTTGGTGTCGCCGGGGCGACCATATTGACCTCACGGTTGATCACTTTCAGTCAACTTTTGATCTCTACATCAGCAAAAATCACCAGAGTGGAGTTGACATGAGGGTACTCTCCATCACCGCCCTCCTTGTCCTCAGCCTTGTCCGACTCCTTCTCTTTATCTTTCGGCTGTTTCCCTTGAAACTGCTGGATTAAGAGCCGGCACTGGCGAGTGGTATGCTTCGGGTAGATGAAGTTACCCTCTTCGTCTTTCTTCGTGTGGATATGACACGGTAGATCCATCACATCATTACCTTCCTTATCTTTTACCTTCTTGGGGTTCCAAGATCCTTTGGGATTCCCTTTGAATTTGCCCTGAGTCACGGCCAGAGCCTCTCCAGGAGCTGCTGGCTCGGCCTTCCGCTTTTGCTTCCGACTGGAGTTTCCTTTATCCGACTGACTCGGCTTGTACTTGCCGCTCCAGAGTCGGTCCTCTTCTTCGCCGTTGGCGTACTTGGTGGCTATTTCCATCATCCGACTCAGGGTCATATCTCCAGTTCGACCAAACTTCAGGCTCAACTCTCTGTTCTTGACGCCATCCTTGAAGGCGCAAACCGCTTGATGGT
>NW_025271993.1:0-1373 GCF_018294505.1 Triticum aestivum | reverse complement strand
TGTTACCTTAACCTTGCCGCTGTTGTTGAACCATTGGATGTAGTAAGGATGTGGATGTGGTCTTGTGGTGAGAGAAAGCTTCTCCACCATCTCCATGCTAGCCAAGTTGTTGCAGCTCCCTCCGTCTATTATGACGCGCACAGAACGTTCCTTCACAACTCCCTTGGTATGGAACAAATTGTGCCTCTGATTTTGCTCAGCTTGTGTGACCTGCACACTCAAAACACGTTGAGCAACTAAACATTCATACCTGTCAGTGTCTTCAGGAGCCATGTATTGCGTCTCATGATCAGAATCATCTCCACCATGTTCTTCACGTGTAATAAGAGCCAATGTCTCCTCATCATAGTCACTAGCGGACTCATATCCACCATCCGCGGTAGCAATCATCACACGCGGAGATTTGCATTCCCTTGCATAATGACCTCCTCCCTTACAACGACGACAAATAATATCACTTGTGTGCCCTGTTGATGCCATGGAAGAAGAAGAACGCTGTGCAGGCCCCGCAGGTGCGCTCTTGGCAGATAATGGTGGTTGTTCCTGTTTTCTTGTATCACGACTGTAGGAGGCACCAGATTGAGGTGCTGGTGCAGTTGAAGTAGAAGATGCACGCGGCGTCCATGAGGAAAGTCGGCCTGCAGAAAAGTTAGTTCGCGCCAATGCTTGTCGATCCTGCACTTCACGTTCAGCTTTACAAGCAAGATGGAATAAACGAGTGATATTAGTATACTCCTTATAGTCTAGAATGGTCTGAATCTCTCTATTTAATCCACCCAGAAAACGTGCAAGCATAGCTTCATTCTCCTCAACAATACCACATCGAATCATGCCAGTTTGTAATTCCTGATAATATTCTTCTACAAAATTTTTTCCTTGTCTTAAACGCTGCAATTTTTGTAGCAATTCACGTTGATAATATGGTGGAACCCAACGCGTACGCATAGCAGTTTTCAAAGCAGCCCAAGTAGTTGGAATAGGATATAATCTACAATGTTCAGACCACCATACACATGCAAAACTAGTGAAAGCACAAACAGCAGCAGCAACTCGTCTCTCCTCAGGATATTGTAAACATGTAAATCGTTGTTCAGTTTCTAACTCCCAAGTAAGATATATATCAGGAACATATCTACCCTCAAATGGTGGAATATTCAATTTCAGTTTAGGAATATGGACATCATCTCGTACCTGAGGTGGTGGTGCAGGCCTACCATTACGAATATATACCTGAGGTCGACCTGCTGGTGGTGGTGCTGGTGGCTGCTCGTAGATCTGATTTTGATCAACCTCATCCTCATAATCGCCCGCATACTCATCATCCTCCTGGGTACCAGCAGGAGCAGTAGCAGGAGCCAAAGAAACACCAACAG
>NW_025271992.1:0-1373 GCF_018294505.1 Triticum aestivum | reverse complement strand
CTACCGTCGTTCTAAGCAAATAAGATGCAAAAACATGATAAACATCACATGCAATCAAATAGTGACATGATATGGCCAATATCATCATGCTCCTTTGATCTCCATCTTCGGGGCACCATGATCATCTTCGTCACCGGCATGACACCATGATCTCCATCATCATGATCTCCATCATTGTGTCTTCATGAAGTCGTCACGCCAACGATTACTTCTACTTCTATGGCTAACGCGTTTAGCAACAAAGTAAAGTAATTTACATGGCGTTATTCAATGACACGCAGGTCATGCAAAATAATAAAGACAACTCCTATGGCTCCTGCCGGTTGTCATACTCATCGACATGCAAGTCGTGATTCCTATTACAAGAATATGATCAATCTCATACATCACATATATCATTCATCACATCTTCTGGCCATATCACATCACATAACATATGCTGCAAAAACAAGTTAGACATCCTCTAATTGTTGTTGCAAGTTTTTTACGTGGTTTGTAGGTTTCTATCAAGAACGTTTCTTACCTACGTATGACCACAACGTGATTTGCCAATTTCTATTTACCCTTCATAAGGACCCTTTTCATCGAATCCGTTCCGACTAAAGTAGGAGAGACAGACACCCGCTAGCCACCTTATGCAACTAGTGCATGTCAGTCGGTGGAACCTGTCTCACGTAAGCGTACGTGTAAGGTCGGTCCGGGCCGCTTCATCCTACAATGCCGCCGAAACAAGAAACGACTAGTAGCGGCAAGAAGAATTGGCAACATCAACGCCCACAACTTCTTTGTGTTCTACTCGTGCATAGTAACTACGCATAGGCCTGGCTCATGATGCCACTGTTGGGAATCGTAGCATAATTTTAAAATTTTCCTACGCTCACCAAGATGCATCTATGGAGTTTACTAGCAACGAGGGGAAAGGAGTGCATCTACATACCCTTGTAGATCGCGAGCGGAAGCGTTCCAATGAACGTGGATGACGGAGTCGTACTTGCCGTGATCCAAATCACCGATGACCGAGTGCCGAACGGACGGCACCTCCGCGTTCAACACACGTACGGTGCAGCGACGTCTCCTCCTTCTTGATCCAGCAAGGGGGAAGGAGAGGTTGATGGAGATCCAGCAGCACGACGGCGTGGTGGTGGATGTAGCGGGTCTCGGCAGGGCTTCGTCGAGCTTCTGCGAGACGGAGAGGTGTAGCAGGGGGAGAGGGAGGCGCCCAAGGCTGTAAGTTGCTGCCCTCCCTCCCCCCTCCTTTATATAGGCCCCCTGGGAGGAGGGGGGCGCCCCCTAGATCCCATCTAGGGTGGGGGGCGGCGGCCAAAGGGGGGAAGGGGTGCCTTGCCCCCCAAGGCAAGTGGGAAGCCCCCCCC
>NW_025271991.1:0-1373 GCF_018294505.1 Triticum aestivum | reverse complement strand
GTTGTGACGTTTGGCACACCCAAAGCACTCCTACGGTATCCGGGAGTTGCACGATCTCATGGTCTAAGGAAAAGATACTTGACATTGGAAAAGCTCTAGCAAACGAAACTACACGATCTTTTATGCTATGCTTAAGTTGGGTCTTGTCCATCACATCATTCTCCTAATGATGTGATCCCGTTATCAATGACATCCTATGTCCATAGTCAGGAAACCATGACTATCTGTTGATCAACGAGCTAGTCAACTAGAGGCTTACTAGGGACAGGTTGTGGTCTATGTATTCACACATGTATTACGATTTCCGGACAATACAATTATAGCATGAATAATAGACTATTATCATGAACACAGAAATATAATAATAACCATTTATTATTGCCTCTAGGGCATATTTCCAACAGTCTCCCACTTGCACCAGAGTCAATAATCTAGTTACATTGTGATGAATCGAACACCCATTGCGTCCTGGTGTTGATCATGTTTTGCTCTAGGGAGAGGTTTAGTCAACGGATCTGCTACATCCAGGTCCGTGTGTACTTTACAAATATCTATGTCTCCATTTTGAACACTTTCACGAATGGAGTTGAAGCGACGCTTGATATGCCTGGTCTTCCTGTGAAACCTGGGCTCCTTCGCAAGGGCAATAGCTCCAGTGTTGTCACAGAAGAGAGTCATTGGGCCCGACGCATTGGGAATCACCCCTAGGTCGGTAATGAACTCCTTCATCCAGACTGCTTCCTGTGCTGCCTCCGAGGCTGCCATGTATTCCGCTTCACATGTAGATCCCGCCACGACGCTTTGCTTGCAACTGCACCAGCTTACTGCTCCTCTATTCAAAATATACACGTATCCGGTCTGTGACTTCGAGTCATCCGGATCTGTGTCGAAGCTAGCGTCGATGTAACCCTTTACGACGAGCTCTTCGTCACCTCCATAAACGAGAAACATATCCTTAGTCCTCTTCAGGTACTTCAGGATATTCTTGACCGCTGTCCAGTGTTCCTTGCCGGGATTACTTTGGTACCTTCCTACCAAACTTACGGCAAGGTTTACATCAGGTCTGGTACACAGCATGGCATACATAATAGACCCTATGGCCGAGGCATAGGGGATGACACTCATCTCTTCTATATCTTCTGCCGTGGTCGGGCATTGAGCCGTGCTCAATTGCACACCTTGCAATACAGGCAAGAACCCCTTCTTGGACTGATCCATACTGAACTTCTTCAATATCTTGTCAAGGTATGTACTCTGTGAAAGACCAATGAGGCGTCTTGATCTATCTCTATAGATCTTGATGCCTAATATGTAAGCAGCTTCTCCAAGGTCCTTCATTGAAAAACACTTATTCAAATAGGCCTTTATACTTT
>NW_025271990.1:0-1373 GCF_018294505.1 Triticum aestivum | reverse complement strand
GAAAGTAGAGAGGGTTACCGCAAAAACTGGATGCATTTCGTGTACAAAACGGACAATCTCTTTCGAAATATCAGGGTTTCATACGGAAACTTGTCTGTTACAAAGGGATTTCATTTTTTTGAACTTATTTGAACTCCATAGTTTTTCTGTGCTCAAAATGCACCATTCAAAGCCACATCATCAATTTTCAACCCTTTCTGACTTCATTTGTTATTTTTCATGCATTTACTGGTTATTTTGAGCTATAAGACGCTGAAATTGAAAAGCATTTCAGATGAACTCTGAAAAGGTTGAAAGTTGGCACGGTATCATCATTTCACCCACATAGCATGTGTAAGAATGTAGAGAGGGTTACGGAAAAAACTGGATGCACTTCGTGTACAAAACGGACAATCTCTTTCGAAGTATCAGGGTTTCATACGGAAACTCGTCTGTTACAAAGGGGTTTCATTTTTTGAACTTATTTGAACTCCATAGTCTTTCTGTGCTCAAAATGCACCATTCAAAGCCACATCATTAATTTTCAACCCTTTCTGACTTCATTTGTTATTTTTCATGCATTTACTGATTATTTTGAGCTATAAGACCCTGAAATTGGAAAGAATTTCCAATGAACTCTGAAAAGGTTGAAAGTTGTCATGGTATCATCATTTGACCCACATAGCATGTGCAAGAATGTAGAGAGGGTTACGGCAAAAACTGGATGCACTTCGTGTACAAAACGGACAATCTCTTTCGAAGTATCAGGGTTTCATACGGAAACTCGTCAGTTACAAAGGGGTTTCATTTTTTTGAACTTGATTGAACTCCATAGTTTTTCTATGCTCAAAATGCACCATTCAAAGCCACATCATCAATTTTCAATCATTTCTGACTTCATTTGTTATTTTTCATGCATTTACTGGTTATTTTGAGCTATAAGACCCTGAAATTGAAAAGCATTTCAAATGAACTCTGAAAAGGTTGAAAGTTGGCATGGTATCATCATTTGACCCACATAGCATGTGCAAGAAAGTAGAGAGGGTTACGGCAAAAACTGGATGCACTTCATGTACAAAACGGACAATCTCTTTCGAAGTATCAGGGTTTCATACGGATCCTTGTCTGTTACAAAGGGATTTCAATTTTTTTGAACTTATTTGAACTCCATAGTTTTTCTGTGCTCAAAATGCACCATTCAATGCCACATCATCAATTTTCAACCCTTTCTGACTTCATTTGTTATTTTTCATGCATGTACTGGTTCTTTTGAGCTATAAGACCCTGAAATTTAAAAGCATTTCAAATGAACTCTGAAAAGTTTGAAAGTTGGCATGGTATCATCATTTGACCCACATATCATGTGCAAGAAAGTAGAGAGGGTTACGGCAAAA
>NW_025271989.1:0-1373 GCF_018294505.1 Triticum aestivum | reverse complement strand
GCCCCCTCGTCGCCGGAGCACCCCCCGAGCCCCGCACCCCTCGCGCCCGAGCCCCGCCACCGGAGCCCCTCGCCGAGCCGCCGTCGAGGTACTGCCGCCGGCTGCTTCGTTGTGACCGGTTTTCTGTAAAAAAGAACTTTTGTTTTAAAAAAAACCCTAGATCAGTTTTTTCGGTTTTCTTATTTCGCGAGCGTTCACCGAACCGTTCGTTTTAACGAACGCGTTCATCGGTTTTTCTCTGTTAACGAACGTCCGTTATTTAACCGTTCGTCCGTTTTTCTTTTTCGTCGGATTTTCTCGTTATTTTCTCAGATTCGATTTCTGATCGAATTTTCGAATCTGTTTAACTTTTCGCTCGTTTATCGGAATGAGGTGATTCAAGCGCCTAGAGTTTCGTCTCGAAATTCTCTTTCCGTTTAACCTACTCAAACAAGTTTTTGCTACAGTAAAATTTGACCTAGATCCAGATTAGCAAAGGAAGTTTCTTTCTTTCGCCGTTTGACTTTCGTTGCTTCTTTCGAGTTGATTCTTTTTGCAAACCGGAGTTCTTAAGTTGAACTTTCTGGTTGGATCTTTCATTCGATTTTTACCTGTGCATTAGATGAGTACTGATTGTATGCTTGTTTGTTTGCGATAGAGTACCCGGAGTGTGCCGCTTGTTACTTCGACTCGCTAGGTTTTGCGGATCATCAGCAAGGCAAGTAACACTTTGATCATACCCCGTACATACCCAGTTTTTATTGCATTAGATCTGTTTTCCTCAAACACTTGCATGATTAGGATCTAATTAAACTGTGGGTATTGGGAAGTAGTTGAGGTAGTACCTATTACCTGTTTTCATTATCAAACCCTTGGGAGTTACTTCTACGTTGCTTTTATTATCGCCATGCTATGCTCGTAGACGTGGATTGGGTTTGAGAGATATTCATGACAGATGTGAGATTGTTAATAATGGTTCAACTTAAGGTGGCAACTAAAACTCACATCTGGGTGGATTGAGGCACCTGGAGAACCCAGTGTTGTCTGTATGTATAAGGTCCGCCACCCAGGCTCAAAGGGATCATAAGATTATTCATGCTAGAAACTTCCGTGTGCAGCCACAAGCTATTATGGGCTCTAGCATAGCTGAGTAGGTTACAGGATCTCTTGAAGAGGTGGACTAGCAGATGTAGGGGAAAGTAGGTGTACCGGTCCATCCAGAGTAGAGAGTGACTGTTTCTGAAAGACTGTGTCTCGGTCATCCGTTTCTCAAACATCATGCAGTGCGAGAATCAAGCGGAGGCGATCGAGTCTTGTGGGGAAAAGTGCACAAACCTCTGCAGAGTGTACAAACTGATCATGATTAGCCGTGTCCCCGGTTATGGACAACTTGA
>NW_025271988.1:0-1373 GCF_018294505.1 Triticum aestivum | reverse complement strand
CGAGACATAAATGCACCCGAGGGATCGTCAATCGTGGAAATCGCTCTAGGACCACAAAACGGTGAGTAATAGTGCATGAAATGAACCAGAATTGGCCAAAATTGCGAGTGTTGATAACCGACACGTAAACGCACCCTGGGGTTCGTTAGTTGTGGAAATCACTCTGGGACCCCAAAACAATGAGTGATAGTGCAAGAGACGGGCCAGAATCGGCCAAAACTGTGAGTGTTGATGACCGACACGTAAGCGCACCTTGGGTTCAACAACTATGCAAATCGCTTTGGGACCCCAAAATGGTGAGTAATATTCCAAGAATCGGGCCAGAATCAGCCCAAACTGCGATTGTTGATGACCGACATGTAAGCGCACCTTAGGGTTCAACAACCCTGGAAATCACTTTCGGACCCCAAAACGGTGAGTAATAGTCCACGAAACAGGCAAGAATCGGCCAAAATTGCAAGTGCTGACGACGGACACGTAAACGCACCTTCGGGATTGTCAATCGTGGAAATAGCTCTGGGACCCCAAAATGGTGAGTAATAGTCCATGGAAGAGCCCAGAATCGAACAAAACTAAGATTGCTGGTGGACAACACATAAACGCACCCCGGGGTGCGTCAATCATGCAAATCGCTCCGGGACCCCAAAACAATGAGTAATAGTCCGTGAAACGGGGCAGAGTCGGCCAGAACTGCGAGTGTTGATGACCGAGACATAAATGCACCCGAGGGATCGTCAATCGTGGAAATCGCTCTAGGACCACAAAACGGTGAGTAATAGTGCATGAAATGAACCAGAATTAGCCAAAATTGCGAGTGTTGATAACCAACACGTAAACGCACCCTGGGGTTCGTCAGTTGTGGAAATCAATCTGGGACCCCAAAACAATGAGTGATAGTCCAAGAGACGGGCCAGAATCGGCCAAAACTGTGAGTGTTGATGACCGACACGTAAGCGCACCTTGGGGTTCAACAACTATGCAAATCGCTTTGGGACCCCAAAATGGTGAGTAATATTCCAAGAATCGGGCCAGAATCAGCCCAAACTGCGATTGTTGATGACCGACACGTAAGCGCACCTTAGGGTTCAACAACCATCGAAATCGCTTTTGGACCCCAAAACGGTGAGTAATAGTCCACGAAACGGGCCAGAATCGGCCAAAATCGCGAGTGTTGTCGACGGACACGTAAACGCACCCAGGGGATCGTCAATCGTGGAAATAGCTCTGGGACCCCAAAATGGTGAGCAATAGTCCATGAATCGGGCCAGAATCAGCCCAAACTGTGATTGTTTATGACAGACACGTAAGCGCACCTTAGGGTTCAACAACCTTGGAAATCGCTTTCAGACCCCAAAACGGTGAGTAATAGTCCA
>NW_025271987.1:0-1373 GCF_018294505.1 Triticum aestivum | reverse complement strand
CATAACAACATACGTTGTTCCCTTTGTCATCGGTATGTTACTTGCCCGAGATTCGATCGTCGGTATCCAATACCTAGTTCAATCTCGTTACTGGCAAGTCTCTTTACTCGTTCCGTAATACATCATCTCACAACTAACATATTAGTTGTAATGCTTGCAAGGCTTATGTGATGTGTATTACCGAGAGGGCCCAGAGATACCTCTCCGACAATCGGAGTGACAAATCCTAATCTCGAAATACGCCAACCCAACATCGACCATTGGAGACACCTGTAGTACTCCTTTATAATCACCCAGTTACGTTGTGACGTTTGGTAGTACCCAAAGTGTTCCTCCGGTAAACGGGAGTTGCATAATCTCATAGTCATAGGAACATGTATAAGTCATGAAGAAAGCAATAGCAACATACTAAACGATCGGGTGCTAAGCTAATGGAATGGGTCATGTGATGGGGTTATGTACCTAGGCTAAGGTCACGGACCTGTCCCAAGTAACTTACCCTAGGACATCCCTAGAAGAGGTCGCCTTCCAGTCGACCAACGAGGACTCACTCGACCAACGAGGACACACTCGACTGGCCTGAAGGACTCGACCACGAAGACTCACTCGACCACCAGGAGGTCAAGAGGCACTCTGCACCGCAACGGTCTGTAATTAAGTAGACTTTATGATAGTAAAGGCACTTTATGTGGGGCGTTACCAGTAACGCCCCAGACTTAACTCACCTTAAACCTTCTCCTACGTGGGCTGGCTGGGGTCCTGGCGCACTCTATATAAGCCACCCCCCTCCACAGGCAGAAGGGTGGGGCACCTTGTAATCCATACATTCATAATCCACTCGACCGCCTCCGGGCTCCAAGACGTAGGGCTGTTACTTCTTCCGAGAAGGGCCTGAACTCGTACATCCTTTGTGCTTACAACCTCTCCATAGCTAGGACCTTGCCTCTCTATACCTACCCCCACACTCTACTGTCAGGCTTAGAACCACGACAGTTGGCGCCCACCGTGGGGCAGGTGTTTTAGCGATTTTGTGGAGAAGTTGCGATTCTTCCGAGTATTTTCATCATGGTGTCTGCTGGAGTTTTGATCGAGGGTCAAGAGATCCGTCTCGGCACTCTCACCTTCATCGCCGACGACTCCGCATGGCTCCAAGAGGCTCCACTCGACGTAGATGCGCTCCCCGTCCGCGGTGCGACGCATTTTCGCGCATGTGTCCGCGGCGTTCTACTGCGGCAACCGTCGACCCAGTATCGGTCGGTTCCTCCGTCTTCCACCCTCCCGGTCTCCCGCCAGCGCAAGCGCTCAGGCCGGTCGAGGCTTCAGCGATGGGTGAGTCACGCGGTGGCTCGCCAGTCGGCCACTACACAAGTTGC
>NW_025271986.1:0-1373 GCF_018294505.1 Triticum aestivum | reverse complement strand
GGAGTGAAATCCAACAAAAAAATCAGTAACTAAAAGAATAAAAAAAGCTTTTATTGAGTCATTTAAATTATAGAAGAATTCCTGAACCCAAGAATTCAAAATGACAAGTTCCTCTTTACCCAGAAAAAAAGAACCACTTAGAATAGCCAAACAGATTATATTTGTCGAGAAATGCAAAATGGTATGGAGATGATCCTCATTATTTATTTTGACCCATTGTATTATTTCCTTGTGTATTCCTGTAGGAGGTTTTTGTACATGTGTCTTTAGTTTCCCTTTTATCATCTCGTCCAAGAGAGAAAGTTCTTCTAATTCTATGAATCTTTCTAGAATCCTTTTCTCTTGAATATCAGTTAAGAGAGTTTCGGATTGCCTGGTATTCCACCAATTCTTAATCCAAAGTTCCAGACATTTGTTAAATGAGGAAGAGACCCCCCAAGGCAAAAGTCGATAAATACAAGATATAGTAAAGAAGGCAATGCTTTCTTTTTTTTTCATTTTTGATCCGTAAATGGAGTTGTTAATGAATATGCTTCATTCGCTGACTCTATTCCATTCCCTGACTCTATATGATGATATTTCTATTTCATGATATTTATATTTCTTTGAAGCAAAAACTATATAGATTTGATACCCTGTATCTATTCTTCTTTTTTGTATATTAGTTAGTAGTGGAATTTCAGTGCATTGGGTTCTTTCTTAGATCTAGATGGAATGAAATAGTGAAATAGAATAAAAAAAAGCCCTTTCGGATGAAAAAAGAAGAATAGTATGCGATATATCTCACTTGGATAAAAAAAATTAAAAGCAAATTTCTCTTATCCTTGTTTGTTCCTTCCTTTAGATAAATACTTAAAAATCCCCTTACAATAACAAATCCAATTTAGAAGGGACTTCCTCCCCGTGTTGAGAAAACTTTTCTTCTTCCAATTCTTCTTTTCTTCATTCAACTCAGTTCAAAAAAGATACCTCAAAATACTTCAATTGGTACGCGCAAGAAATAGGCCAATTCGGCAGCTTTTTGTTCAATTTCTCGTGGAGTAAAAAATTGATCATCAGTACGAGTCAAGGGAATGATCCCCTGGCCCCGGATTTCCATATAAAGAATACGACGAGGATAAAGACCCTCTTTAACCTGAATTCTAATTGATTGGATATCCCGCATAAGGAATCGAAGGAAGACGCGACGTTTTATTCCAGGGAATCCCCAACGAAAAATGCACACTATTCCCTCTTTTCTATCGAATCGGTCATAACCACTACCTACATTCCACAAAATAGTACACCACAAGTAGGAGCTAATGAATAGGCCTGCGATTCCGTAGAAAGACATCACGACCCCCTGCGGAAAAAAAAGAATTTCTTGAGATGGA
>NW_025271985.1:0-1373 GCF_018294505.1 Triticum aestivum | reverse complement strand
CTTGTTGTTGCATGTTTTACGTGGCTGCTACGGGCTTAAGTAAGAACCAATCTCACCTACGCATCAAAACCACAACGATAGTTTGTCAAATAGACTCCGTTTTAACCTTCGCAAGGACCGGGCGTAGCCATACTTGGTTCAACTAAAGTTGGAGAGGCAGTCGCCCGCAAGCCATCTCTGTGCAAAGCACGTCGAGGGAACCGGTCTCGCGTAAGCGTACGCGTAAGGTTGGTCCGGGTCGTCTCGTCCAACAATACCGCTGAACCAAAATATGACATGCTGGTAGGCAGTATGACTTGTATCGTCCACAACTCACTTGTGTTCTACTCGTGCATATAACATCAACATCATTAACCTAGGCTCGGATGCCACTGTTGGGTTTCGTAGTAATTTCAAAAAAATTCCTACGCGCACACAGGATCATGTGATGCATAGCAACGAGGGGAGAGTGTTGTCTACGTACCCAACGCAGACCGACTGCGGAAGCGATGACATGACGTAGAGGAAGTAGTCGTACGTCTTCACGATCCAACCGATCAAGCACCGAAACTACGGCACCTCCGAGTTCGAGCACACGTTCAGCTCGATGACGATCCCCGGACTCCGATCCAGCAAAGTGTCGGGGAAGAGTTTCGTCAGCATGACGGCGTGGTGACGATCTTGATGAACTACAGCAGCAGGGCTTCGCCTAAACTCCGCTACAGTATTATCGAGGAATATGGTGGCAGGGGGCACCGCACACGGCTAAGGAATCGATCACGTGGATCAACTTGTGTCAACTTGTGTGTTTAGAGGTGCCCCTGCCTCCGTATATAAAGGATGGAGGAGGAGGAGGCCGGCCAAGGCAAAGGTGCGGCCAGGATAGGGAGTCCTACTAGGATTCCAAGTCCTAGTAGGAGTCCACCAATAGGGGAGGAAGGGAGAAGGAATAGGAGGAGAAGGAGAGGTGGCCGGCCCCCTTTTCCCTAGTCCAATTCGGACCAAAGGGGAGGGGGGGCGCAGCAGCCTTTTTCCTCTTCCCACTAAAGCCCATCAAGGCCCATTACTTCTCCCGTAACTACCCGGTACTCCGAAAAATACCCGAATCACTCGGAACCTTTCCGATGTCCGAATATAGTCGTCCAATATATCGATCTTTACGTCTCGACCATTTCGAGACTCCTCGTCATGTCCCCGATCTCATCCGGGACTCCGAACTCCTTCGGTACATCAAAATGCATAAACTCATAATATAACTGTCATCGTAACCTTAAGCGTGCGGACCCTACGGGTTCGAGAACAATGTAGACATGACCGAGACATGTCTCCGGTCAATAACCAATAGCGGGACCTGGATGCCCATATTGGCTCCTACATATTCTACGAAGATCTTT
>NW_025271984.1:0-1373 GCF_018294505.1 Triticum aestivum | reverse complement strand
TGCTCTTCCATTCCCCCTCCTCCTCACGCTCGTTCCCGTACTCTAGCCGCCCTAACCACCTTGCCGAGCGCTCCTCGCCGCCGGCCATGGCACTGCCGTGGCCACATGTGTCTTAGCTCGCGTCTGAGCACGCCCTCGGGCTCGAGATGTTCCCAGGAGCTGAAAACTCCCATCGGTTCGTCCGTAGCCGCACCATAGCATCGTCTTAGGCGATGCCCGAGCTCCGGTCGCCACCTCTCTCGCCGTAGTTGCCGCTACCGGCCACCCCAGCCGCGGCCACAGCCACCGCTGGACGCGCCGCGTCGCGAACGTTATAATGAGCCAAACCGCGCGCCAAACCATCGCCCCTAGCTCAAATCCGAGCCGCGCCGCCGTGGGGAATGGTCGCCGCCGGCGATACTCCGGCGACTGCCGACGGGGCACGCTTAATTAGTGTTAATGGCCCCACTAATTAAACCCACAGCCACTGACAGTGGGCCCCACGCCTGGTCAAACCCCAGTCAGCGCTGGGTTTGACCGGGATTAGCTCCTGTGTCACTGACGTGTGGCCCCCACACGTCAGGTTTGACCTGGAGCGCCCAGTTGACCCTGCTGACGTCACTGTGACGTGGTGCTGACGCCATAATCATTTCTGGATTTAATATTATTCAGGAAATTCCAGAAAATTCCTAAAACTTCAATAAATCATAGAAAATTAACCGTAACTCCAAATTAAATAATTTCTATATGAAAAATTATCAGAAAAATTCAAGGAATCCATTTGTACCATTTTCATGCATGTTAGAACAACTTATAGCTGCTGTTTAGCACAAATCAATTAAATGGAATTTGAATAATCACATATGGAGTTTGAATTTGAATATTATATTCAAACCAACTTCATTTAATCTGTTGCTAGTTGCATTAGCTCAAAACACATTCATATTGCCATGTCATGAGCATGCATCATATTGTGCATTGCATTGATTGTGTTCCCTTCTGTGTTGCCGGTATTTGTCCCCTCTCGATAGACGTGATACCGATGATGTGATCGTTGACACTGATGAAGACTCAATGTTATCTTCAGAAGTGCCAGGCAAGCAAAACCCCCTTGTTCATTCCGATAAAATCCCACTCTCTCGCTCCTGCTCTCTATTACTGCATTAGGACAACAACGATTCAACTGTTACTTGCTGCGATAGCTGAACCCCTTTATCCTTTGCATGACCTGTCATTCCACAGTAAATAGATGAAACCCACTAGCATGAGTAGGAGTTGTTTGAGCCCTGTTGTGCCTACTCATTCATGTTTGTTTGTCATGCCTGCTATTGCTTAGAGTTGAGTCAGGTCTGATTCATCGGGGATGTATCAGAGGCGTGTGAACATGTCCTACT
>NW_025271983.1:0-1373 GCF_018294505.1 Triticum aestivum | reverse complement strand
TGGGTGTTTGGTCACATGGTGATGTGACCTGTCAGTGTTAATCACATGGTGATGTGAACTAGATTATTGACTCTAGTGCAAGTGGGAGACTGTTGGAAATATGCCCTAGAGGCAATAATAAATAGGTTATTATTATATTTCCTTGTTCATGATAATCGTTTATTATCCATGCTAGAATTGTATTGATAGGAAACTCAGATACATGTGTGGATACATAGACAACACCATGTCCCTAGTAAGCCTCTAGTTGACTAGCTCGTTGATCAATAGATGGTTACGGTTTCCTGACCATGGACATTGGATGTCGTTGATAACGGGATCACATCATTAGGAGAATGATGTGATGGACAAGACCCAATCCTAAGCCTAGCACAAGATCGTGTAGTTCGTTTGCTCAGAGCTTTTCTAATGTCAAGTATCACTTCCTTAGACCATGAGATTGTGCAACTCCCGGATACCGTAGGAATGCTTTGGGTGTGCCAAACGTCACGACGTAACTGGGTGGCTATAAAGGTGCACTACGGGTATCTCCGAAAGTGTCTGTTGGGTTGGCACGAATCGAGACTGGGATTTGTCACTCCGTGTAAACGGAGAGGTATCTCTGGGCCCACTCGGTAGGACATCATCATAATGTGCACAGTGTGACCGAGGAGTTGATCACGGGATGATGTGAGTTACGGAACGAGTAAAGAGACTTGCCGGTAACGAGATTGAACAAGGTATAGGGATACCGACGATCGAATCTCGGGCAAGTAACATACCGATGGACAAAGGGAATTGCATACGGGATTGATTGAATCCCCGACATCGTGGTTCATTCGATGAGATCATCGTGGAACATGTGGGAGCCAACATGGGTATCCAGATCCCGCTGTTGGTTATTGACAGGAGAACGTCTCGGTCATGTCTGCATGGTTCCCGAACCCGTAGGGTCTACACACTTAAGGTTCGATGACGCAAGGGTTATAGGGAAAGCATGTACGTGGTTACCGAATGTTGTTCGGAGTCCCGGATGAGATCCCGGACGTCACGAGGAGTTCCGGAATGGTCCGGAGGTAAAGATTTATATATGGAAAGTTGTTGTTCGGGTTCCGGGAAAAGTTCGGGTTTTTTCGGTATTGTACCGGGAAGCTTCCAGAAGGTTCCGGAGGATTCCGGAGGGGTCCGGAGGTCCGGAAAATGTTCCACCACGTCCAATACAGCAGCATGGGCTGTAAGGGGGCGCCCTAGCCTTAATGGGCCAGGGGCACCAGCCCCCCCAAGGCCCATGCGCATGGGAGAGGGGAAACCCTAAGGGGGAGGGCCTCCACTTGACTTGGGAGGCACTCCTCCCCCCTTTGGCCGCCCCCCAAGCCCCATCTAGGGCTGGCCGC
>NW_025271982.1:0-1373 GCF_018294505.1 Triticum aestivum | reverse complement strand
TTTTTTTGTGAAGGAACTACCAAATAATTGTTGTAAAAATGGACCAAATAAATTTTATAAAATACTAGGCCATGTTTAATGCACAATTGACCAAATGGTTGGGTGTCAAAAGTTTTGATCCACCTCTCGTGAAAAAGACAAATTGTCGCCGATTCAGTTGGAAGTGGGTCAATTTTGAACTGCAGCTGCCTCATAGTTTACTCTTTATTTTTTACAAAAAACATTTATAGGTACATAAGTATCTATTTAATCATAGAAACACCAAAAAAATTCCAAGATTCAACCACTAGCTAGGAACGGTCAAGCTCGCCATTTTGAGCGCATTTTGAAACGGGCATAAAAAATTCAAAAAAAATCAAAAAATTGGGAAACCTTCGCATTGTGTCATTATATGTGGCCAAGCTCCTAGGAAAAATAACAAACTTATAATACAACAATTATTTTAAAAAAGTGTTCTCAGAAACGAGCTATCACGTGTGGAGATCAATGACTTTCAAGCCAAATGATTAATCTTATGGCCACATTCATGGCATAGTTTGTTCAAATGATCTCATATTGTGCACAAGGGTGCATCTTGGAATTACAAACAATGTTGCCAAAGGGAGTTTTCATTTTCTTTGCACGGAAAATTCATTTTCCATTTTTCGAGTGCCCGAAATGAGGTATTTTTGTGAAGGACCTACCATATATTTGTTCCAAAATTGTACCAAATCAATTTTTTAAAATACCAGGCCATGTTTAATGCACAATTGACCAAATGGTTGGGTGAAAAAAGTTTTGATCCACCTCTGGTGAAAAAGACAAATTGTCGTCGATTCAGTTGGAAGCGGGTGAAATTTGAACTGTAGCTGCCTCATAGTTTGCTCTTTATTTTTTACAAAAATCATTTCTAGGTATATAAGTATCTATTTAATCATAGAAACACCAAAAAAAATTCCAAGATTCAACCACTAGGTAGGAACGGTCAAGCCCGCCCTTTTGACCGCATTTTGAAACGGGCATAAAAAATTCAAAAAAAAATCAAAAAATTGGAAAACCTTCACATTGTGTCATTATATGTGACCAAGTTTCCAGGAAAAATAATAAACTTGTAATACGGTAATTATTTTAAAAAAAGTGTTCTCAGAAATGAGCTATCATGCGTGAAGATTCATGGCTTTCAAGCCAAATGATCAATCTTATGGCCACATTCATGGCATAGTTTGTTCAAATGATCTCATATTGTGCACAAGGGTGCATCTTGGAATTCCAAACAATGTTGCCTAAGGGAGTTTTCATTTTCTTTGCACGGAAAATTCATTTTCCATTTTTCGAGTGCCCGAAATGAGGTTTTTTTGTGAAGGAACTACCAAATAATTGTTGTAAAAATGGAC
>NW_025271981.1:0-1373 GCF_018294505.1 Triticum aestivum | reverse complement strand
TATGAAAAAATACCATCGTTCCTATAGCACATGTCCCCACGTCGTGCAAAAAAACTCATGATTTTATCGTGCTCCGAGTATTTAATAATATTCACGCCGCATCGTTACCGCAGAATGTCTACTACCGTGTCATCGCCGTCCGTGAGGGGGGGCGACGTCCCGGAGACGCGTGCCGCCTCTTCGGACATGCCACCACACCACCCCGCATGTATGAGGGCCCGGTGCGACGCTCCGGTGGCATTGCTACCCCCCAGGGCCCCCGTCCCGCCTAACCCTGTAGCGTTTGACCATGGGATCTAGCCCTTTGACTTTGCACGGACGGGCTTTGACCAGTGGACCTCCCCACCCGGTTGTGTTAGGTCGGTCCATATGAACACTTTGGATTAACAACCGGGCCAGACCCACAGCAAGATCCCCTCCGTGTAGACCAGACGCGTCCGTTTCCCCCCTCCAGGTGCCGGCGGCGGCGCCGTCCGTGAGGGGGGGCACACCCCGGACACGCGTGCCGGGCATTTGCAACCGCCACAACACTTCCAGACTTGTCGGAGGCCACCTACGCAAGATTTGGCGGCATGATAGCCCCCGTAGGCTGCCGGCCACACCCGTAGACGCGCGAAGGGCAATCCGCGTAGAGGGAATTTTTCGGATACTTCTCCATCACAAAAAATTATGAAAAAATACCATCGTTCCTATAGCACATGTGCCCACATCGTGCAAAAAAACTCATGATGTTATCGCCCTCCGAGTATTTAATAATATTCATGCCACATCATTACCGCAGAACGTCTACTACCGTGTCATCGCCGTCCGTGAGGGGGGGGGGGCACGCCCCGGAGACGCGTGCCGCCTCTTCGGACATGCCACCACACCACCCCGCATGTATGAGGGCCCGGTGCGATGCTCCGGTGGCATTGCTACCCCCCAGGGCCCCCGTCCCGCCTAACCCTGTAGCGTTTGACCACGGGATCTAGCCCTTTGACTTTGCACGGACGGGCTTTGACCAGCAGACCTCCCCGCCCGGTTGTGTTAGCTCAGCCCATAGGAACACTTTGGAGCAACAATCGGGCCAGACCCACAGCAAGATCCCCTCCGTGTAGACCCGACGCGTCCGTTTCCCCCCTCCAGGTGCCGGCGGCGGCGCCGTCCGTGAGGGGGGGCACACCCCGGACACGCGTGCCGGGCATTTGCAACCGCCACAACACTTCCAGACTTGTCGGAGGCCACCTACGCAAGATTTGGCGGCATGATAGCCCCCGTAGGCTGCCGGCCACACCCGTAGACGCGCGAAGGGCAATCCGCGTAGAGGGAATTTTTCGGATACTTCTCCATCACAAAAAAATATGAAAAAATACCATCGTTCCTATAGCACATGT
>NW_025271980.1:0-1374 GCF_018294505.1 Triticum aestivum | reverse complement strand
CGATACAATCCCATGTTCTCGCTCCTGCTCTCTTTTACTGCATTAAGACAACGCGATTCAAACTGCTGTGTGCTACGGTAGTTGAACCCATTTCCTCTGCATGACCTGTCATTGCCACAGTAACTAGATGAAACCCACTAGCATGTGTAGGAGTTGATTGAGCCCTATGTATGTGTTGTTCCTACCTTGCTATGCCTGCTATGCTTAGAGTCGTGTCAGGTCTGGTTCATCTGGGTGATGGGCTGGAGTGAAATGTTATGTCGGTAAGGAGAGTGGTGTGGTGAACACGATTTGGTAAAGGTATCGATGAGAGGCCATGTAGGAGTACATGGTGGGTTGTTTCATTGAAGCCGACCTTAAGCACTGAGATCTGTATGTGTGATTTAAGAATCAGCTACTACCATGCATTGGGCCCGAAACCAATGGACCCTCTCGGCTTCTTATTCACCCTAGTTCCCCGTCCAGGAGTTGCAAGTAGTTTCTGGTGTTTGTAGCCTACTGGAGGCTGTGGACAGCGCTGACCGTAGGGGTGGGCTGTGATGCGGTAGGTACGTGGCCGGGTGTACCGAATACCCGTTAGGTATCTCGGGAACCCTGTTCACATCGTTCGGGGCCGTATGGGAAACCTCGGCCGGACTCCCTGCGGATGGAACCTGAATAGGCGATAAACCTGGACTGGAGGCTTAGGTGATTAGGTAGGTCGTGGCCGACACCCACGTTGGGCTTCCGCTTGAAGGTTGCCGAGTACATGTCGTGTAGACGACGGTAAGTGGTGAGAGCGTGTATGAAGAAGTACACCCCTGCAGGGTTAACATGATCTATTCGAATAGCCGCGTCCGCGGTAAAGGACTACTTGGTTGCCTATACAGTTCATAGACAAGTAAATGGATACTGTTAAAAGCCTCAAGATAAGTGTGAGTGCCGAGGATGGCTCTTCCGTAGGAAGACGGAGGTGGATCCTCGGTAGTGTATTGAAGTGGTGAGTAGTGGACTCGTGTGCGCAAAACATTTCAGGTTGGAGTATCGTAGGATAGTCTAGCCAAGAGTCAAAGCTGGCTTGCTGCAATAACTCCACCAACCCTTCTTGATACTATGCATGTATGTAGGATCTGATGTAAGTCTTGCTGAGTACCTTTGTACTCATGTTGCTATAATCTACATTTTTACAGAAGACGCTGCAACCCCTTCTGATGGGTTCTATGTAGACGTTGACATCAACGAGTAGGCTAAAGACCCAGGTGGTGACCCTGAGCTTGTGATGGACCACGTAGTATAGCTAGGCTTTCCAAGCCTCTTTTATTTTACTAGTTGTCTGTACCCAGACAATGTACTTCCGCTGCTGGCTTGTATGACTGTATGACTTGTATGTTGGGT
>NW_025271979.1:0-1374 GCF_018294505.1 Triticum aestivum | reverse complement strand
TTGATGATGATCACGACACAAGTGTCGAGAGTTTCCATGCCGATGTGATCAATCAGCGACGACATCAAGTCAAAGTAATGATGAAGCAAGAGGTTAATGGAACCACGGTTATGACATAAACTCGAACTCAAGCTTGTTGTTTAAGGTGAAAGGGAATGACGAGGAAAATCGACGTAAGCTTAATTCATCGTCGAAAATTGTGCTCCGAGAAGAAGGACCGGGTAGCACAGTTAAAATCATCACGACAATGATATAGCCAAACAGGCTAGGAATGGCGTGATCGGGTACAAACTCGTACTTATAGAAGCTTACTGAAGAGTTGTTGAACCGTAGTGCGGACTTGGTTCAGTTATCGGTGTCTTTGAGTGTTTAATAACTCAGAGCCCGTGAGAAATTGGAATCAGTGGGAAGGTAGTACTTGATGAACTCATAAAAAAAAGTTATGCAGTTCCATGATAATCTCGAGATTCCAGGGGGGGTAATACTCAACGACAGATCAAAGTAGAGGTTGGAATAGGGTATTGCTTTGTAGAAGACAAGTGCTTAAACTTGTCCGAGAAAAGGTATTTACAGGAGAACATGGTTAGAACCACGATTGCAAAAGGCCGGATCCCAGATATAAGAACTTATACCAAGGAAATAATTAATTTAAGAGAAGCTTCGATGAGAAGATGTACATCGTGTCCATGGGCATGAACGCAAAGTTCAAGGTCGACTCCCACTTCTCCAATGCACAACCTTTCATTCACTCCTCGCACTCAATGAAGTTGTAGTTTTGAAATTCTATCTGGCAAAATACCAGAAGAGTACGACTCGTGAAAACTTTCGAGTTCACACCTATTAAGGAAGGCATAGGTTCAACCCATCGGGGCATCTTAGAATCATATACCAGAATCTTTAGAAGTAATTAACTCAAGCTCGAAGACAGAGCATGGTTAAGAGAGCAGAGGATACAATTTACCAAAGGCATTATGTATCAGAGGAAAGGCTCACAAGGTTATTGAATATGAAGGGCGTTGTCAAATAAAATCCAACAAAGGATCTGGTGGTCCACAAGGGATCTGACGTGAGCATCGGTACTCAACTAGAGGAAGAAGATTGCAAGGAGATCAGATTATAGAAACAACTGACTAACTCAATTGTCAAATGCAAAGGAATTATGATTTCCAAATCAAGGGATCAGAAGCAATGCTCTGATTAGGGATGGATAAGTTGAATAGCCTTATGGTACAATCAACGACAATTGGATTGGTCGAGAACCAATTCCAGTTAAAAGAATGGCAGCTCAGCCGGAAAAGTAACTTATAAGGATCAAAGATGATTGCGTGTATTCGCAAACATATTGAGTCAACAGACTCAAAAATGATAATGACA
>NW_025271978.1:0-1374 GCF_018294505.1 Triticum aestivum | reverse complement strand
AAATGTTGGAGTCTTCAAAACGTCCGCTCCATGAGCACACTGAGCTTTGTCAGTTGGATGCCATCTCACAAGTAATGGCTCTGAAGGCTCAGTTCAACTTGGGCAGAGAATGCTACGATGCAATGATGACAGTATTTGGACGCTTTCTACCCAAAGGCCATGTAATGCCTGCAAACCTGTACCAGTCGGACAAAATCCTCCGTGCACTGAAGATGCCCTATGATAAGATACATGCCTGTGAGAAAGGATGTGTCTTGTTTAGGCTTGACTATGCGGACTTGAACTATTGTCCCATTTGCAAGTCTTCCAGGTATGTTGTGGTAGACAACAGTATGGGTGAGAAGACACAGACCAAAATCCCCGTTAGTGTTCTTCGGTATATGCCAATCGTACCAAGACTTCAACGTCTTTTCATGGTCGAAGAGACGGCCAGACAGATGACATGGCACAAAACGGGCAAAAGAACCAAACTAGATGCAGATGGGAATCTGATGATTGTACACACATCGGATGGTGTTGCGTGGAAAAAGTTTGATGAATTACATGGTGACAAAGCGGCAGATCCGAGGCATCCTCGAGTCGGCATCAGCACGGATGGGTTCAGTGTGTTTGGTATGACGGCAGCCCAATACAGTTGTTGGCCCGTATTTGCCTTTCCACTCAATCTCCCCCCCGAACAGATTATGCAAAGAAAGAACATTTTCCTGACGTTGATAATTCCAGGGCCCAACTATCCGGGGAAAAATATGAATGTGTACATGCAACCGCTTAAGGACGAATTGCAAGAAGCCTGGGATAATGGGTTCAAGACATACGATGCCTATAGCAAACGGAACTTCATAATGCGTGTCTGGTACATGTACTCGACGCATGACTTGCCGGCGTATGCGCTATTCGTTGGCTGGTGTGTGCATGGAAGGTTCCCGTTCCCCACATGCAAGAGAGCTCTTGAGTTTCGTTGGCTTCAGGCCGGTCGCAAGTTTTCTTGCTTCGACATGCATAGAAAGTTCCTGAATCCTCGCCATAAGTTCAGGAAAGACAAGAAGAACTTCATCAGAGGTAGAGTTGTCAAAAACTCTGCACCACCTGCATTGACAGGCCAACAGACCCTGGATCAGTTAAACGCTCTCGAGCCAGATCCAGAGCGTCCAGGGTACTTCAAGGGGTATAATTCTAAGCACGCCTGGACTCACAAAACATGCTTATGGGATCTGCCTTACTTCAAAGACCTCCTTTGCCCACACAACATCGACGTGATGCACACTGAGAAGAATATCGCCGAGGCACTTTTTGGTACATTGTTCGGCATAGATGGGAAGTCAAAGGATAATACTAAGGCTAGAGTCGATCTGGAGGCGCTATGTGATAGGCCGT
>NW_025271977.1:0-1374 GCF_018294505.1 Triticum aestivum | reverse complement strand
TGACCGATAGGTAAATGCACCCCGAGGTTCATCAATCGTGGAAATCGCTCCAAGACCTCAAAATGGTGAGTAATAGTCCACGAAATGCGCCAAAATCGGCCAAAACTGCAAGTGTTGATGACCTACACGTAAACGCACCTCAGGGATCATTAATCATGAAAATCGCTCCAGGACCTCAAAAAGGTGAGCAATAGCCCATGAGATGGGTCGAATCAGCCAAAACGGAGAGTGTCGATGACCTACACGTAATAGGACCTTGTAGTTCAACAAGCAAGGAAATCGCACAGGGACCCCAAAATGGTGAGTAATAGCCCATGAAACGGGCCAGAATCGGGCAAAACGGAGAGTGTTGATGAATGACACGTAAGCGCATCTTGGGGTTCAGCAACCATTAAAATCGCTTCGGGAGCCCAAAATAGTGATTAATAGTCCACGACACGGGCCAGAATCAGCGAAAATTGTGAGTGTTAATGACCTACACATAAGCGCACATTAGGGTTCAGTAACCATAAAATTGCTCCAAAACCCCAAATCAATGAGTAATATCCCATGAAACGGGACAGAATCAGCAAAAATGGCGAGTGTTGATGAACGACACCTAAGCACACCTTGGGCTTCGGCAACCATAAAAATCGCTCTGGGACCCCAAATTGGTGAGTAGTAGTCCACGAAACGGGCCAGAATCGGCCAAAACAGCGAGTGTTAATGACCTGCACGTAAGCGCACCTCGGGGTTCAGTAACCATGGAAATTTCACCTTACCCCAAAACGGAGAGTAATAGTCTATGAAACGGGTCAGAATCGTCAAAGAGGTGAGTGTTGATGAACGATACGTAAGCGCGCCTTGGGGTTCAGCAACCATAAAAGTCGCTCCGGGATCCCAAAACAGTGAGTAATAGTCCATGAAATGGGCTAGAATCGGCCAAAATGGCCAGTGTTAATGTCATGCACGTAAGCGCACCTTGGGGTCCATAAACCAAGAAAATCGCTTTGGGACCCCAAAACGGTCAGTAATACTCCATGAAACGGGCCAGAATCGGCCAAACCTACGAGTGTTGATGACCGATAGGTAAATGCACCCCGAGGTTCATCAATCGTGGAAATCGCTCCAAGACCTCAAAATGGTGAGTAATAGTCCACGAAATGCGCCAAAATCGGCGAAAACTTCAAGTGTTGATGACCTACACGTAAACGCACCTCAGGGGTCATTAATCGTGGAAATCGCTCTAGGACCTCAAAAAGGTGAGCAATATCCCATGAAACGGGCCAGAATCGGGCAAAACGGAGAGTGTTGATGAATGACACGTAAGCGCATCTTGGGGTTCAGCAACCATTAAAATCGCTTCGGGATCCCAAAATAGTGATTAATAGTCCA
>NW_025271976.1:0-1374 GCF_018294505.1 Triticum aestivum | reverse complement strand
GATATTCTTTTCTTACCCATCCGGAGTATGTCAGAAGTTGTTTTCCCGTGTCTTTTCACCGGAGGCCATTGTTTCAGAAGAATTCTTCGTCCTCACATTTCAGTTACCGTTATCCAATTATCTCGGTGCTTCGTTCAAGTGCCCTTTATTCAGATCTTGATCTCTGTGTTCTTTTGCATCTAATCCCCTCTAGCTAATTGGTTCTTCTAATTCTTCCGGTGATTATTTCTATTTCATCAGTCATTTTCGAATTCTTACGGTGGTTCGTCCAAGATTCTTTTTTCTTTGATTATCATTTTAATCCATTCGTTCTTTCCAGTCCTACCGGTGGTTCATGAAGACTTTCTCAAGTTTTGCGGCTTATCCCCCCTTTCTTCGGAGATTGTTCATGTTGAATAATTTCTCCATTCCAAGTTGTTCACCTTTTCTTTTCCAGAGTTCAATTTCCTCAGTCATTTCGTTGGAACCTCCATCGGAATCATCGCAAGCTTTAATCTTATTCTTTCATCATTCATTGTATCTCGTCATCCTTTTGTTTACCAGAGTTCTTCATGATGGTTCTTTATGATTTAATTCATTCCTCAAGTGTTCATCAAGATTCTTATCGAAGGAGTTCAAGTATCTTTTCTTCTCAGCTATTCAATCCTTTCCGTTTGTGGCCGGTTATCACCTCATGATCTTGAGATGTTACCTATAAGACCACAACAAGCCTATTTCTTTCGTTGTTGATTTTCTCAACAAGTCCATTCAATCCTTTCCTTCTAAGTTCTTTTCATTCAATTCTTTCAATTCTTCCGGAGATTTTGTGTTGTTCCTCTCATCAAGTATCTTTCCATCCTCTCAAGCTCGTGTTCTATTCATCCAAGTTTCAGCCGGAGTGCTGCCTAAATCCTTTCAGTCTTATTCGTTTCTTATCTCGTTCTAACCGGAGTGCTTTCATAATCTATCTGATTCCGTGAGCTTTTGATTCTCGTCATTCTCGTCGTTCCTCTCTTTTTCTCGAGTGCTCTCGATTCTTTGCTTCTTCTCTTGAGTTCTTGTTTCACCTCATCCTTTTTTTCCCTTCCGTCTCGGTCCTAAGATCTCGGGACGAGATCTCTTGTTAGTGGAGGAGTGTTGTAACGCCCCGAGTTCGATGCGCCAGGTGTCTGCCAGTTATTCGCCGTCGTTGCCATGTGATTTTCTTGCGTGTTGCATTTTATCATGTCATCATGTGCATCTCATTTTGCATACGTGTTCGTCTCATGCATCCGAGCATTTTCCCCATTGTCCGTTTTGCAATCCGGTGCTCCTATGTCCTCCGGCGTTCCCCTTTCGTCTCTCATTGTGAACGGGTGTTAAACGTTCTCGGAATGGACCGAGGTTTGCCAAGCG
>NW_025271975.1:0-1374 GCF_018294505.1 Triticum aestivum | reverse complement strand
GGTGCTCTCAACTTCCCATCTTTCTTTCGGTTCTCACTGTGCCATCGCATCAACTTGGCATGCTCTTCGTTTCTGAACAGACGTTTCAACCGTGGTATTATAGGAGCATACCACATCACCTTCGCAGGAACCCTCTTCCTGAGGGGCTCGCCGTCAACATCACCAGGGTCATCTCGTCTGATCTTATACCGCAATGCACCGCATACCGGGCATGCGTTCAGATCCTTGTATGCACCGCGGTAGAGGATGCAGTCATTAGGGCATGCATGTATCTTCTCCACCTCCAATCCTAGAGGGCATACGACCTTCTTTGCTGCGTATGTACTGTCGGGCAATTCGTTATCCTTTGGAAGCTTCTTCTTCAATATTTTCAGTAGCTTCTCAAATCCTTTGTCAGCCACAGCATTCTCTGCCTTCCACTGCAGCAATTCCAGTACGGTACCGAGCTTTGTGTTGCCATCTTTGCAATTGGGGTATAACCCTTTTTTGTGATCCTCTAACATGCGATTGAACTTCAGCTTCTCCTTTTGACTAATGCATTGCGTCCTTGCATCGACAATGACCCAGCGGAGATCATCATCATCGGGCACATCGTCTGGTTCCTCTTGATTTTCAGCAGCTTCACCCGTGGAAGCATCATTGGGCACATCGTATGGTTCCTCTTGATCTTCACCAGCTCCCCCTGTTGCAGCATCACCGTATTCAGGGGGCACATAGTTGTCATCGTACTCTTCTTCTTCGTCATCTTCCATCATAAGCCCTATTTCTCCGTGCCTCGTCCAAACATTATAGTGTGGCATGAAACCCTTGTAAAGCAGGTGGGAGTGAAGGATTTTCCGGTTAGAGTAAGACCTCGTATTCCCACATTCAGCGCATGGACAACACATAAAACAATTCTGCTTGTTTGCCTCAGCCGCATCGAGAAACTCATGCACGCCCTTAATGTACTCGCGGGTGTGTCTGTCACCGTACATCCATTGCCGGTTCATCTGCGTGCATTATATATAATTAAGTGTCCAAATTAATAGAAGTTCATCATCACATTAAAACCAAAGTGCATACATAGTTCTCATCTAACAACATATAGCTCTCCAGAGCATCTAATTAATTAAACCATACATTGAAACTATGTAAAACATTTCAATGCGAAAACAAATGCGATCATAATCGCAACCAAGGTAACAATTGATCCAACGGCATAATGATACCAAGCCTCGGTATGAATGGCATATTTTCTAATCTTTCTAATCTTCAAGCGCATTGCATCCATCTTGATCTTGTGATCATCGACGACATCCGCAACATGCAACTCCAATATCATCTTCTCCTCCTCAATTTTTTTTATTTTTTCCTTCAACAAATTGTTTTCTTCTT
>NW_025271974.1:0-1374 GCF_018294505.1 Triticum aestivum | reverse complement strand
CCCCTCGTTCACGCGGCCACCGTGCCCCACTCGCCACCTCGCTGTGTCGTACGACGTCGCCGCCCTCGACTACACCGCCTCCGCCTCTCCGTCGAAGCTCGGAGCCACTGCATCGGCCTCCCCGAGCTCGCCTTCATCTTCGGACGCCGGCGACCCCCTTCTTCCCCGGCGACGACCTCCTGCTACTAAGCCACCCACAGGCCTTTCTTGCGCCGCGCGGTGAGCTCCTCTACCTCCTCCCCCTCTCCGTTAGCTCGCTCGCGCTCCGTAGCTGCTTCCCCCGCGCGCGCCCGAACGCCACGCCGCGGAGCTCGCCGCCGGCGTGTCTCCGGTGACCAAATGGTCACGGGCGTTGGCCCGCTAGCCCGACCGCACCGAGCCGCACCCGCCTAGGTAGTTAGTTCGGCCGTTCGCGTGCTCTAGCGTAGCTTCCGTCGGGCACCCGTAGCACCTCGCCGCCGGCGAGTTCGTAGTGCTCATCTCCGGCCGTTCCAGCCCCTCCGACCACCGCCGTTGGACGCGCGACGTCGAGCCGCGTCGAACGCGCCCAGCCACGCCCCCGGAGACCCCCTGTACGTGAAACCCGTACCCCTCCCGAGCCGCGCCGCCGTGCGTCCGGTCGCCGGCGTTGCTCCGGCGCCGGCCGCCGACGTGGCACACCTGGGGCCACCCCCTGGGTCACTGCCAGTGGCCCCCACGGGCGCCAGTTGACTGGGTTGACCCAGTCAACTGCTGACTGGGCAGACCCAGTCACTAACATGCGGGCCCCGCCGCAAAAATTAAAAAAGAAAATGTTTTATAAATAAAAATAATTAGTTTAATTAATCTCTCACTGACAGGTGGGCCCAGTAGTTAATTAACTAAAAACTAATTAGTTTAATCCTCTGTTAACCCACTGTCTATGACAGGTGGGTCCCCCGTGTCAGTTTGACCAGTCAACCCGGACTGTTGACCGCTGACGTCACTCCTACGTCATGCTGACGTCATATCCCTTTTTCTGTTAATTAAATAATTCCAGAAATTCAAATAAACTTTGAAAATTCATATCTTTTAAACCGTAACTCGGATGAAAATGTTTTCTATATGAAAGTTGCTCAGCACGACGAGACGAATCCGAATACGCAGTCCGTTCGTCCACCACACCTCCCTAACCTATCGAACTAGCAACTTTCCCCCTCCGGTCCGTCTGTCCGAAAACGTGAAACATCGGGAATACCTCCCGGATGTTCCCCCCCTTCACCGGTACCACCTACTGTCGCGTTAGGACACCCCTAGCACCGCTCACTGTCATGTCACGCATCGTCATGCTTATGTTTGCATTGTATTTACTGTTTCTTCCCCCTCTTCTCTCCGGTAGACTACGAGACCGACACT
>NW_025271973.1:0-1374 GCF_018294505.1 Triticum aestivum | reverse complement strand
CTAGGAAAATGCCATATACAGAAGCGAGGACCTCGCCTCCACTAACCACATGGGCTTTGCCTGGCAGCACACAGGCGGCGGTGAGGGAAGGAGGCACACAGTGGCGGCGGCGGCGTGGAGGGTCCTCCTGAGTCGCCCAAGGGCGACATGGGCTAATCGGTTTTTTCTGTTGGATCTATCGACATATTTTGGCCCATGGGTACACTAAGCCAGCTTGTAGCACTCATGAGTCTGAAATCTGGGAGCAACTAATTAACGAGCGCTCCTTCAGGAGCCTCGCAATGATCAGCGCCACTTGGCGCGCTCTCAGCAATTCGCCACGTGTCGCGCTCTGGGCGCTTCCTCCAGATTTTTTTTATTTTTCCGCACGCGTTTTTGGCTTTTTAAACGGTTTTTTTTCGATGTTTTGGTTTTCCACATGTCTTCCCTAGCTTTTTAAGGAAAAAAACGAATACTGCTTTTTTTATTTCGGGAGAGTCGCGGTTTTGCTTCCGCGAGAGGCACGGTTTTGCTTTCCCGAGAGTCACGGCCGTGCCTCACGAAAACAGATCGAAAACAGAAAAAAACGCGGTTTCTATTTTTTTCCTTTCGCGAGTCACGGTTTTGCTTCCGCGAGAGGCACGGTTGTGCTTTCGCGAGAGTTACGGCCGTGCCTCTCGAAAACAGAAAAAATGCGTTTTCTTGTTTTTTTCTTTCGCGAGAGTCACGGTTTTGCTTCCGCAAGAGGCACAGTTGTGCTTTCTCGAGAGTCATGGCCGTGCCTCCTCGGAAACAGAAAAAAAACACATTTTCTGTTTCTTTTTTCTTTCGCGAGAGTCACGGTTTTGCTTCCGCGAGAGGCACGGTTGCGATTTCTTCAGAGGCACGGGCGTGCCTCTTTCGGAAAGGGAAAAAACCCGTGCTCCCGGTTCAGTTCTTTCGTTCGGTTTTTTTCATCCGGTTTTTTCGTGAAAAAAAGTTTGTCAAAACCTATCAACACCGGATCTAGTTTTGAAGATCTCGACGCGAGGAATCCAACGGCGAAAGCGGTTCGAGATTTGGACACACGGTTTAAGAGATAAAACGTTTTGAATAAACGAATCTACGAAAAAAAAGGGAAAACTCTCAGGTTGTGACAAGTGGCGCACATGCAGCACGCCACTTGTTGCAACCTGAGAAAGTTGGAGTGATCTTCGCAAGGAGTACTCCTTAACTAGTGATTTCGCTGAAATCTTATATTTACTAATTGGAGGCATCATTCATGATCTCTCATTAATCCACATCATCAAAATTAATTAAACCGTTAGATTGAGAATTTTACGAAAACGATAAAAGGACAATTTATGTAACAGCAATGATTCTATCTTATAGAAAAACGCATCAGACACGACTAAC
>NW_025271972.1:0-1374 GCF_018294505.1 Triticum aestivum | reverse complement strand
TGTCTCTTGCCGATTTACCACTATCTTTTTGGGGCTATGCTTTAGAGACTGCCGCATTCACTTTAAATAGGGCCCCGTCGAAATCCGTTGAGACGACACCGTATGAATTATGGTTTGGGAAGAAACCTAAGCTGTCATTTCTAAAAGTTTGGGGATGCGATGCTTATGTCAGGAAACTTCAACCTGAAAAGCTCGAACCCAAATCGGAAAAATGCGTCTTCATAGGATACCCTAAAGAAACTGTTGGGTATATCTTCTACCTCAGATCCGAAGGCAAGATCTTTGTTGCCAAGAATGGGTCCTTTCTGGAGAAAGAGTTTCTCTCGAAAGAAGTAAGTGGGAGGAAAGTAGAGCTTGATGAAGTATTACCTCTTGAACCGGAAAATGGCGCAACTCAAGAAAATGTTCCTGAGGTGCCTGCACCGACTAGAGAGGAAGATAATGATAATGATCAAGATACTTCTGATCAAGCTCCTACTGAAATTCGAAGGTCCACGAGGACACGTTCCGCACCAGAGTGGTACGGCAACCCTGTCTTGGAAATCATGTTGTTAGACAACGGTGAATCTTCGAACTATGAAGAAGCGATGGCGGGTCCGGATTCCGACAAATGGCTAGAAGCCATGAAATCTGAGATAGGATCCATGTATGAAAACGAAGTATGGACTTTGACTGACTTGCCCGTAGAACGGCGAGCCATAGAAAATAAATGGATCTTTAAGAAGAAGACAGACGCGGATGGTAATGTGACCATCTATAAAGCTCGGCTTGTCGCTAAGGGTTATCGACAAGTTCAAGGGGTTGACTACGATGAGACTTTCTCACCGGTAGCGAAGCTGATGTCCGTCCGAATCATGTTAGCAATTGCCGCATTTTATGATTATGAAATTTGGCAAATGGACGTCAAAACGGCATTCCTTAATGGTTTCCTTAAGGAAGAATTGTATATGATGCAGCCGGAAGGTTTTGTCGATCCTAAAAATGCTGACAAGGTGTGCAAGCTCCAACGCTCGATTTATGGGCTGGTGCAAGCATCTCGGAGTTGGAACATTTGTTTTGATGAGATGATCAAAGCGTTTGGGTTTACACAGACTTATGGAGAAGCCTGTGTTTACAAGAAAGTGAGTGGGAGCTCTATAGCATTTCTCATACTATATGTAGATGACATACTTTTGATGGGAAATGATATAGAACTTTTGGACAGCATTAAGGCCTACTTGAATAAGAGTTTTTCAATGAAGGACCTTGGAGAAGCTGCTTATATATTAGGCATCAAGATCTATAGGGATAGATCAAGACGCCTCATAGGTCTTTCACAAAGCACATATCTTGATAAGATTTTGAAGAAGTTCAAAATGGATCAGTCCAAGAAAG
>NW_025271971.1:0-1374 GCF_018294505.1 Triticum aestivum | reverse complement strand
AAAAAGACTTAATATGCTTAGCTAGCTCTAAAATGATATAGTATGCTTAAGAAATGACATATTTTAGGTCCTAAATGACTTCATATGCTTAGCTAGCTCCAAAATGACATAATAACCTTACTTAGCTTCAAAATGACCTATTGAACCCAGGCTAGCTCTAAAATGACCTATACTTAGCATTTTTTCCTCCAAAATGACTTAATATGCTTAGCTAGCTCAAAAATTACATAATAAGCTTAATTAGCTCCAAAATGACCTATTTAACCTAGGATAGCTCTAAAATGACCTATACTTAGCATTTTTTCCTTCAAAATGACTTAATATGCTTAGCTAGCTTAAAAATGACCTATACTTAGAATCTTTTCCTCCAAAATTAGTTAATATGCTTAACTAGCTCTAAAATGACATAATGTACTTAAGAAATGACATAGTTTAGCTCCTAAATGACTTCACATGCTTAGCTAGCTCCAAAATGACATAATAAGCTTAATTAGCCCCAAAATGACATATTTAACCTAGGATAGCTCTAAAATGACTTATACTTAGCATTTTTCCTCCAAAATGACTTAATATGCTTAGCTAGCATAAAAATGACCTATTTAGCCTAGGATAGCTCTAAAATGACCTATACTTAGCATCTTTTCCTCAAAAAAGACTTAATATGCTTAGCTAGCTCTAAAATGATATAGTATGCTTAAGAAATGACATATTTTAAGTCCTAAATGACTTCATATGCTTAGCTAGCTCCAAAATGACACAATAACCTTACTTAGCTTCAAAATGACCTATTCAACCCAGGCTAGCTCTAAAATGACCTATACTTAGCATTTTTTCCTCCAAAATGACTTAATATGCTTAGCTAGCTCAAAAATTACATAATAAGCTTAATTAGCTCCAAAATGACCTATTTAAGCTAGGATAGCTCTAAAATGACCTATACTTAGCATTTTTTCCTTCAAAATGACTTAATATGCTTAGCTAGCTTAAAAATGACCTATACTTAGAATCTTTTCCTCCAAAATTAGTTAATATGCTTAACTAGCTCTAAAATGACATAATATGCTTAAGAAATGACATAGTTTAGCTCCTAAATGACTTCACATGCTTAGCTAGCTCCAAAATGACATAATAAGCTTAATTAGCTCCAAACTGACATATTTAACCTAGGATAGCTCTAAAATGACTTATACTTAGCATTTTTCCTCCAAAATGACTTAATATGCTTAGCTAGCATAAAAATGACCTATTTAACCTAGGATAGCTCTAAAATGACCTATACTTAGCATCTTTTCCTCAAAAAAGACTTAATATGCTTAGCTAGCTCTAAAATGATATAATATGCTTAAGAAATGACATATTTTAGGTCCTAAATGA
>NW_025271970.1:0-1374 GCF_018294505.1 Triticum aestivum | reverse complement strand
TTGAGGAATATTGGAAGCCTCAAAACCCTAAATAAAAGAGGGGCAAAAACCCTAGAAATCTCATTCATTGCTCCAAAAGGCTCTTCTTAAATGTTTGATAATTTTTGGTAAGGGTTCTGGTCCCAACCAAAATATTGAACATTTTTGAGGAATTATTTTTTGGGATTTTGGATTTAATTCATTAGCTATTTGAATTTGAATTATATTCATATAATTAGAATATAATTTCAAATACCCCCTGAAATATTTTATAAGCTTTTGGAAAAGTCCATCTAGCAATATAAAATATTCAGAGGAGCTTTGGCATTGTTTGAATTATTATTTTAATTCAAAACAGTGGCAAAATAAATTAAATAAAACAAACAGAACAAAAAAAAATAAAAAAAAGAGCAAACTACCTGGCCACTTACCTGGCGCAGCCCACCTGGCAGCCCACTGGCCGGCCCAGCACTGTGCTGGCCCGTGCCAGCCACCTACTTCCTCTCGCCAGGCAGGCAGAGAGGAGCGCGCCCGCGCACGCCGAGCTCGCCACGCAGCTCCCTGGCCGCCTGCCTCGCCTGGACAGCGTGGCGACGCCTCGAAGCCACTCCTCGGCACTGCCCCGACCCCTCCGACACCCCATTCTCCCCCTGGCTCTCTCCCTCGTCCTCTCCCGTTATGCCCGAGCGCAGCCGTCGCCGCCGCTTGCCGCTGCCGCGACCACCGCCGTCCCCTCGCCCCATGACCATGCCCAGCAGCTCCGAAATCGAGCACCCCATCCCCACGCCGAAGGAAACAACCCGGAGGGCTCTGCTTCGTCGCCATCGACCCGTCTTCATCCTCGGGACACCGGAGATCGTCATCGCCGTTCCGTCGCCTCTCAGCCGTCCCCGAGCGCGCTGAGCCTCCCTACGACATCACCGTGAGCCCCTGTGTTTTTCCCCTCACCTCCCCCTCTCGCTAGCTTCCTCTAGACACCGCCCCACGAGCTCCCGAGGCCGCCGTCCGCCATGGCCGACCTCCTGCTCACCGCTGAGCTTACCACGCCCAGCTGTGCTATCCACCGTGCTCCCTGGGCCCCCTAGATGCGGCCTAGCTACCTGGTTCCCTCGAGGGCGAGCCATAGCCCTGCGCCCGTGCACCACCGAGCTCCGGCCACCACACTTGTCGCCATTGCCGTCGCTACGGGCCGCCATAGCCACTGCTGCTTGCACTGCTCGATGCGGACGAGCACGGGCAACGCGTAGATGCCCTCCGCCACGCTTTTGGTGGCCGGAGGAGCGATTCCGAAGCCCTCCGCCATGCCTGTTGCCGCCGGCGTTGAGCCGCCGGCCTGTTTGGGCCATTTGACCGGGGTTTGACCTCCCCCTGTGTCACTGACATGCGGGACCAGCC
>NW_025271969.1:0-1374 GCF_018294505.1 Triticum aestivum | reverse complement strand
GGCACAGACTTACAGGGACAGGCATCCATGACCCAGCTTCGAACGTGTCGGTCATCAGCAAGTGGGTCCGGGCTGTAGCACTGGGCTAGCAGGACTCCGGTAAACCGGGCTGTAGCGGGCTAACAGGACTCCGGTACTCAAAGCGTGACATTTCCCCGAAGGGACAGACACAGGAACGAAGAAGGACACATGCCGGCCAGCCTAAGTGTTCCAGAGCAGTAGCAAGCTACCATGGCTCAGCGGTAACACTAGGAGACATTTCCCGGTAAGAGAGGCTACTAAAGATAAACAACTAGATAGTCAGATCCCACACATACCAAGCATTTCAATCATACACACAATATGCTCGATATGTGCAAATACAACGAAGCATCACAACATGACTCTACGACACAAGTACTTTATTTAAGGCTCAGGGAGCCATACACAACATACACACAAAGGTACGGGTCTCACGACCCAACATACAAGTCATACAATCATACAAGCCAACAGCGGAAGTAATTTGTCTGAGTACAGACAACTAGTAAAATAAAAGAGGCTTGGAAAGCCTGGCTATACTATGTGGTCCTTCACAAGCTCAGGGTCACCACCTGGGTCTTTAGCCTACTCGTTGATGTCAACGTCTACATAAAACCCATCAGAAGGGGTTGCAGCGTCTTCTGTAAAAATGTAGATTATAGCAACATGAGTACAAAGGTACTCAGCAAGACTTACATCAGATCCTACATACATGCATAGTATCAAAAGGGTTGGTGGAGTTATTGCAGCAAGCCAGCTTTGACTCTTGGCTAGACTATCCTACGATACTCCATTTGAAATAGTTTTGCGCACACGAGTCCACTATTCACCACTTCAATACACTACCAAGGATCCACCTCCGTCTTCCTACGGAAGAGCCATCCTCGGCACTCACACTTATCTTGAGGCTTTTAACAGTTTCCATTTACTTGTCTATGAACTGTATAGGCAACCAAGTAGTCCTTTACCGCGGACGCGGCTATTCGAATAGATCATGTTAACCCTGCAGGGGTGTACTTCTTCATACATGTTTCCACCACTTAGCGTCTGCACACGACATGTGCTCGGCAGACTTCAAGCGAAAGCCGACGTGGGTGTAGACCACGACCTACCTAAACACTTAAGCCTCTAGTCCAGGTTTATCGCCTATTCAGGTTCCATCCGCAGGGAGTCCGGCCGAGGTTTCCCATACGGCCCCGAACGATGTGAACAGGGTTCCCGAGATACCTAACGGGTATTCGGTACACCCGGCCACGTACCTACCGCATCACAGCCCACCCCTACGGTCAGCGCTGTCCACGGCCTCCAGTAGGCTACAAACACCAGAAACTACTTGCAACTCCTGGACAGAGA
>NW_025271968.1:0-1374 GCF_018294505.1 Triticum aestivum | reverse complement strand
GGCCGAATATGTGAGTGTTGATCACCGACACGTAAACGCACCAAGGGTTCGTCAATCATCGAAATGACTCCAAGACCCCAAAATAGAGTAATAGTCCAAGAAACGGGCCAGAATCGGCCCAAACTGTGATTGTTGATGACCGACATGTAAGCGCACCTTGGAATTCGACAACCATGGAAATCGCTTTGGGACCCCAAAACGGTGAGTAATAGTCCATGAAACGGGCCAGAATCGGCCAAAACTGCGAGTGTTGATGACCAACACGTAAGAACACCTTGGAGTTCAACAACTATGGAAATCACTTCGGGACCCCAAAACCGTGAGTAATAGTCCACGAAACATGTCAGAATTGGCCAAAACCGTGAGTGTTGACGACAGACACATAAATGCACCCCGGGGTTCATCAATCGTGGAAATCCCTCTGGGTCTCCAAAACATTGAGTAATAGTGCACGAAACGGACACGATTCGGCCAAATATGTGAGTGTTGATGACCGACACGTAAACGCACCCTGGGGTTCGTCAATCATGGAAATGACTCCGAGACCCCAAAATAGAGTAGTAGTCCAAGAAACGGGCCAGAATCGGCCCAAACAGTGATTGTTGATGACCGACATGTAAGCGCACTTTGGAATTCGACAACCATGGAAATCGCTTTGGGACCCCAAAACGGTGAGTAATAGTCCATGAAACGGGCCAGAATCGGCCAAAACTGCGAGTGTTGATGACCAACACGTAAGGACACCTTGGGGTTCGACAACTATGGAAATCGCTTCGGGACCCCAAAACCGTGAGTAATAGTCCATGAAACCCGTCAGAATTGGCCAAAACTCTCAGTGTTGACGACGGACACATAAACGAAGCCCGGGGTTCACCGATCGTGGAAATTGCTCTAGGTCCCCAAAACGCTGAGTGATAGTGCACAAAACGGACTAGAATAGGCCGAATATGTGAGTGTTGATCACCGACACGTAAACACACCAAGGGTTCGTCAATCATCGAAATGACTCCAAGACCCCAAAATAGAGTAATAGTCCAAGAAACGGGCCAGAATTGGCCCAAACTGTGATTGTTGATGACCGACATGTAAGCGCACTTTGGAATTCGACAACCATGGAAATCGCTTTGGGACCCCAAAACGGTGAGTAATAGTCCATGAAACGGGCCAGAATCGGCCAAAACTGCGAGTGTTGATGACCAACACGTAAGGACACCTTGGGGTTCGACAACTATGGAAATCGCTTCGGGACCCCAAAACGGTGAGTAATAGTCCACGAAACCCGTCAGAATTGGCCAAAACTCTCAGTGTTGACGACGGACACATAAACGAACCCCGGGGTTCATCGATCGTGGAAATTGCTCTAGGTCCCCAAAA
>NW_025271967.1:0-1374 GCF_018294505.1 Triticum aestivum | reverse complement strand
TTCTTCCATTTAAATGAAAAAGGGGTGTTGAAAATATTTGAATTTCATTTGGAAATATTTTTTAATTCATAAACTTCATGCAACTCAGTGATTTTCACGAGCGAAGATAAAATGACTTCTTCAAATTATATGAAATATGAGTTGGGAGTTTCAAAGAATTAAATTCAAAGTTCTTTTGAATTTATTTTCAATTTGGAGTTATTTGAGTTTTATTCAAATTATTTTTCTCCAAAAACAAAATATATGGAAAATAGGGTAACATGATTCCCTACATCAGAAAATTGGAGAGAAATTAATTTGAAGTCATTTTGGTATTTTAAAAATGATTTTTATTGGATTTTATTGGACCAGTAACACTGTGTGAATTATTAGAATTTTTGTGAATTTTATTTGAAGCTAAAATAATGTTCATGTTGTAGAAAATCTTTTTCTGCAAATTTTGGTATATTATATGCTTATATAAAAGTTTTAGTCATTTTTTTTTAGTTCTCTAAAATTTTTGTTTAAAAAAAAAATATCCCGCAGCGCCTTGGGCCAAAGCCGCCAAACCACCGGCCAGCCACAAGGCCATCACACGCGCCGCACCAAGGGAGCCAGGGAGCCGCTCCTTTTCCTTTTCCTAATACTAGTAGGATTTGATCCCGTTTCGTTTATTCCGATTTGTTTCTAGATCTTTTCCCTTTTGTTTCCTAATCCTAATCTATTTCTTGTCCCCTACCCCAAGCAAAACCCTCCCTTCCCCAATATAAATACCCAAGCACCCCCCCCTCTAGCACATCAAATCAACACCTCTCCTCTCCTCTCCTCACCCCACGTCGCTGCGCCACCTCGCCGGAGTTCGCCGGACCACCGCCGCCATTTCCGCCCCGCCCCACCACCTCCGGCCATCCTAGCCACCCACCGACCCTACCGTCCCTTCCCCGACGCCAGAGGGCCACCGGAGGACGTCACCGGAGCTCCACCAGAACCCCATCATCGGAACTGCTACAGTAAATCCCGACCTGTTTTTTTTTCCGTTCTGTTTTTTTTCCAGAATAGTTTCAATCTTGTAAAATCCATAGTTAATTATCTACGAGGTATTTTTGAGTGATTCCAACTGCCTTGGATCACAAATTTTATGAAGTTTCTGTTAGTTCAATTGTATTTCATATTTGAGCAGTTTAAATTTGTGTTTGTATGAATTTTCTCAAATCACTAGATTTGAGATATTTTGAGTTAGGAATATTATTTTCGACCGATTCTTTTTGCTCCTGGTCTCTAGGACCTTTGTTTATCCAGTAGTATTTAGTATTTTATTTTCAGGTTAATTTAAATTAGGTTTTTAGCAAAACAGTACTGTTTTAGTTATAGTTTTGGTTTAGTCTTTTCTTTATT
>NW_025271966.1:0-1374 GCF_018294505.1 Triticum aestivum | reverse complement strand
AGGTGGCGCGCGCGCGTGCCGGCGAGCGTCGGGCACACGCCCGTCCTCCTGGCAGAGGAGGAAGGCGACAGAGGAGGGCCAGGTGGGCTGGGCCGGCCTGCTGCTGCTGGGCTGCGCAGGGGAGGGGAGGCCCAGGTAAGTTTCTCTCCCCTTTTCTGTTTTCTTTTTAATTTTCTGACATTTGTTTGATTTAATAAATATATTAAATCATTTAATTTTATTATGCCAATTTTTGCAGGAGCTGGATATATTATTCCAGAGCTCTTTTATAGATGGCATAATTTTTGGGCCATATTTCATATATATAGAAATATATTTCCAATGCAAATATTTATCGAATTAATCCAAATGGCCAAAATAAATGTCCATGAGCTCCTAAAAATATTGTTTTGATTTTTATCTCTGTCCAATATTTTCAGAGGGCAACATGAGCATTTTCTTGGACCCTTTTGGAGAAATTTTTATTTGGGTCATTTTCAAAAATGATTCTGAGGGTTCCACCAATCCTCATTTCAAATTTAAATGAAATTTAAATATGATGCACAAATGGCTAGCTAGTCTAAGTCATACCAGACTAGGGATGTGACAACTCGCCCCCACTTGAAAGAATCTCGTCTCGAGATTCAGGGGTCGACGGAAAGAAAGCGGGGTACTCCAGTCGAAGACGATCTTCTCGCTCCCAAGTAGCCTCTCGCTCGGAATGATGAGACCACTGAACTTTGAGAAACTTGATGTTCTGACGTCGGGTAACACGCTCTGCTTGATCAAGAATGCGAACCGGGTACTCTCGGTATGTGAGGTTATCTTGGAGATCAAGCGTTTCGTGGTCCACTTCGCGGATAGGATCCGAGAAGCAACGCCTGAGTTGAGAGACGTGGAAGACATCATGAACTCTGGAGAGATGCGGAGGTAGCTCCAATTGGTAGGCAACCTCTCCTCGTTTAGCGAGAATGCGAAAAGGACCAATGTAACGAGGAGCCAACTTGCCCTTGATACCGAAACGATGGGTACCCTTCAAAGGAGTAACCCGAAGGTAAGCTTGGTCGCCAATTTCATAGGTCATATCCTTATGATGACGATCGTACTGACTTTTCTGACGAGACTGGGCTGTTTTCAAATTCTCACGAATGATGCGAACTTGCTCTTCTGCCTCCTGGATCATATCCGGTCCAAAGAATTGTCTTTCACCGGTTTCTGACCAGTTCAAAGGTGTTCGACATCTTCGTCCATAGAGAACCTCAAAAGGAGCTTGCTTGAGGCTGGATTGGTAGCTATTGTTATAGGCAAACTCGGCAAAAGGAAGACATTTCTCCCAATCCATACCGAATGAGATAACGCAAGCTCGGAGCATGTCTTCGAGAATTTGATTGACCC
>NW_025271965.1:0-1374 GCF_018294505.1 Triticum aestivum | reverse complement strand
TCCATTCACCTGGTTCACTCCTCGATCGATGAGTTAGGATTATTTCAAATCCTTGCTCTATTGATCATATCGTCTTGCCCTGAAAAGCAAGATTGTTCTCGAGCTTAGTAACATATCGGTGGTTCGTGATTTCCGAAGATCTTCTCGGAAGTATTACCAGGTTGTCACCTGACCGCTATGTTGAGCTCGTGATCAAGTTGGTTTCTTGTGAACCACCTTCTCTCCAAGAATCGGTGTCAGATATCCCTGAGCTAGTTGGTTAAGCTAAACGACAACTTGGAGGGTTGGAAGATAAAAGCTTGCCTGACTTAGTTCGTTCCAAAGGGATATTCTTGTGTAGTGTGTGTTGAAGAAAGATGATATCTTCATCGATTGGTCCCTGTGATCAGTTGCTGGACCTATCGTCTTATCAATCCTTTGATTTGAGTGTGGGCTATCGTCAAATCAAGTCAGAACCAACGATGTTCGTAATGTTGTCTTCCTCGTGGTTGATCCCTCGAGCATACACCATTATATCTTTTGGGTCTGACCTATGCTATCACCGTGTTCACACGATGGTGGAAGTCCAGTGATATGGAAATTCCGATGAGTTGTTGTTGAGTCCATTGACAACATCCTTATCTCCTCCATGATGTTGTTGAACATTAAGTTAGTGTTGGAAACTTTTGAAAGCATTTTCTTCATGCTAGCTCATGAAGTACTTGTTTGATGAAAGGAGTGACTTCCTTTGATTCACGTGCATTTTGATGTAAGCTGCCGTCGTGAATTCGAGAAAGTTTGTTTTTGCTCCTTTGGAATCATCCCAAGTCGGTCATGCACGTGCGAAGAATTCTGTGGTCTGTTAGACTAATCATCTTCATTCCATATGTATATCCTAGCACACCAAGCCACTGACTGATTTGTTCAAGGAGAAGGAGTATCTTCATAAGAGCTAATCCGGACTTATGAAAGAACTTCGATATCCTCGCTGATGGTTCCCAACCAGAACTCGGTAGTGTTTTATTGTAAGACTACCATGTGATCATGTTTGTCTGAGGCAGCATGTTCACACATGTGTAGCAGAACCAGCTCATGTTTTGGAGCTTGCTATCGTAGTTCATTTCCCAAGAATCTCGCAACGTCATCTCGTCGATTTGTGTTGCAAACTTTCATTTTCTTCCTAGACTCGATGAGTCTGGAATATCCTGACACCAACCAGATCTGAATCTCAGGCAGATATGATGGTTGGAACATTTCCCAAGAACTATAATATTGGTCCCTCGATAACCGGTAAAGTGGATGTCGTGGCCAACACACCCAGCCGGAAGACCTATCATTGTAGTATCTTGTTTGAGGAAGTTGGCCACCTCCCCATAAGGATTTCGTAGGATTTAC
>NW_025271964.1:0-1374 GCF_018294505.1 Triticum aestivum | reverse complement strand
TTTTGAGCTATAAGACCTTGAAATTGAAATGCATTTCAAATGAACTCTGAAAAGGTTGAAAGTTGGCATGGTATCATCATTTCATCCACATAGCATGTGAAAGAAAGTAGGGAGGGTTACGACAAAAATTAGATGCACTTCGTGTACAAAATGGACAATCTCTTTCGAAGTATCAGGGTTTCATACGGAAACTCATCTGTTACAAAGGGATTTCAATTTTTGAACTTATTTGAACTCCAGACTTTTTGTGTGTTCAAAATGCACTATTCAAAGCCACATCATCAATTTTCATCCCTTTCTGACTTCATTTGTTATTTTTCATGCATTTACTGCTTATTTTGAGCTATAAGACCCTGAAATTGAAAAGCATTTCAAATGAACTCTGAAAAGGCTGAAAGGTTGCATGGTATCATCATTTCACCCACATAGCATGTGCAAGAAAGTAGAGAGGGTTACGGCAAAATTGGATGGACTTCGTGTAAAAACGGACAGTCTCTTTCGAAGTATCAGGGTTTCATACGGAAACTCGTCGGTTACAAAGGGTTTTCATTTTTTGAACTTATTTGAACTCCAGACTTTTTCTGTGTTCAAAATGCACCATTCAAAGCCATGTCATCAATTTTCAACCCTTTCTGACTTCATTTGTTATTTTTCATGCATTTAGTGCTTATTTTGAGCTATAAGACCCTGAAATTGAAAAGCGTTTCAAATGAACTCTGAAAAGGTTGAAAGTTGGCATGGTATCATCATTTCATCCACATAGCATGTGAAATAAAGTAGGGAGGGTTACGACAAAAATTAGATGCACTTCATGTACAAAATGGACAATCTCTTTCAAAGTATCAGGGTTTCATACCGAAACTCATCTGTTACAAAGGGATTTCAATTTTTGAACTTATTTGAACTCCAGACTTTTTGTGTGTTCAAAATGCACTATTCAAAGCCACATCATCAATTTTCCACCCTTTCTGACTTCATTTGTTATTTTTCATGCATTTACTTATTGTTTTGAGCTATAAGACCCTAAAATTGAAAATCATTTCAAATGAACTCTGAAAATGTTGAAAGTTGGCTTGGTATCATCATTTCATCCACATAGCATATGCAAGAAAGTTGAGAGGGTTACGGCAAAAATTGGATGCTTTGCGTGTACAAAATGGACAATCTCTTTCGAAGTATCAGGGTTACATACGGAAACTCGTCTGTTACAATGGGATTTCATTTTTTTAAACTTATTTGAACTCCTGACTTTTTGTGTGTTCAAAATGCACCATTCAAAGCCACATCATCAATTTTTAACCCTTTCTGACTTCATTTGTTATTTTTCATGCATTTACTGCTTATTTTGAGCTATAGGACCCTGAAATTGAAATG
>NW_025271963.1:0-1374 GCF_018294505.1 Triticum aestivum | reverse complement strand
GGTGCTCTCAACTTCCCATCTTTCTTTCGGTTCTCACTGTGCCATCGCATCAACTTGGCATGCTCTTCGTTTCTGAACAGACGTTTCAACCGTGGTATTATAGGAGCATACCACATCACCTTCGCAGGAACCCTCTTCCTGAGGGGCTCGCCGTCAACATCACCAGGGTCATCTCGTCTGATCTTATACCGCAATGCACCGCATACCGGGCATGCGTTCAGATCCTTGTATGCACCGCGGTAGAGGATGCAGTCATTAGGGCATGCATGTATCTTCTCCACCTCCAATCCTAGAGGGCATACGACCTTCTTTGCTGCGTATGTACTGTCGGGCAATTCGTTATCCTTTGGAAGCTTCTTCTTCAATATTTTCAGTAGCTTCTCAAATCCTTTGTCAGCCACAGCATTCTCTGCCTTCCACTGCAGCAATTCCAGTACGGTACCGAGCTTTGTGTTGCCATCTTTGCAATTGGGGTATAACCCTTTTTTGTGATCCTCTAACATGCGATTGAACTTCAGCTTCTCCTTTTGACTAATGCATTGCGTCCTTGCATCGACAATGACCCAGCGGAGATCATCATCATCGGGCACATCGTCTGGTTCCTCTTGATCTTCAGCAGCTTCACCCGTGGAAGCATCATTGGGCACATCGTATGGTTCCTCTTGATCTTCACCAGCTCCCCCTGTTGCAGCATCACCGTATTCAGGGGGCACATAGTTGTCATCGTACTCTTCTTCTTCACCGTCTTCCATCATAACCCCTATTTCTCCGTGCCTCGTCCAAACATTATAGTGTGGCATGAAACCCTTGTAAAGCAGGTGGGAGTGAAGGATTTTCCGGTTAGAGTAAGACCTCGTATTCCCACATTCAGCGCATGGACAACACATAAAACAATTCTGCTTGTTTGCCTCAGCCGCATCGAGAAACTCATGCACGCCCTTAATGTACTCGCGGGTGTGTCTGTCACCGTACATCCATTGCCGGTTCATCTGCGTGCATTATATATAATTAAGTGTCCAAATTAATAGAAGTTCATCATCACATTAAAACCAAAGTGCATACATAGTTCTCATCTAACAACATATAGCTCTCCAGAGCATCTAATTAATTAAACCATACATTGAAACTATGTAAAACATTTCAATGCGAAAACAAATGCGATCATAATCGCAACCAAGGTAACAATTGATCCAACGGCATAATGATACCAAGCCTCGGTATGAATGGCATATTTTCTAATCTTTCTAATCTTCAAGCGCATTGCATCCATCTTGATCTTGTGATCATCGACGACATCCGCAACATGCAACTCCAATATCATCTTCTCCTCCTCAATTTTTTTTATTTTTTCCTTCAACAAATTGTTTTCTTCTT
>NW_025271962.1:0-1374 GCF_018294505.1 Triticum aestivum | reverse complement strand
TGCGTATCCTACCACGTAACTGTGGAGAGGTAGAGGCAAGTCCTGTTCCGGTTGTTCTCAGTTCGGAGAGCTTTGGGTCGGGTCGAGGCAACCGAAAGGGCCACGACCCTTTATCGTGAGCAGCATCCGAGACCAAAAGCGGGAGCGAGGTTGCCTTGATAGCAACGGGCACGTAATGTGCCAGCCCCACGAGGCAACGCCGCAAGCGCTATTTGGCCGCAGCGGCACACCCAATGGGCGTCCGCCGCGAGGCAACAATTATCCGAAGCACCACTTCCCGTAGGTCGGGTACTAGCACGCAAGCACTATTAATCCAGCGATTCGAAGCCACACAAGGGACGGGACACGGCGCCGGTAGTCGGCCGCAGTACAACGGGGGATCTACCGGCAGACACGGGTCCAAAGCTACTCATGCGCTTAGTAGCCAACAAGCGGTCAAACCAACCAAGCCTCCGCCCATGCATAGCACGGGAGGATCACTTGCACGAAGGCGTCCTGCAAGGCCAAATCACGCGTGTCACACCAGCAGCAATAAAGCTACGGATGCAACGATTTTCCAAAGGCAACTTTATCGGGACATCGGTGCAACGTTGTCGGACGGTCTTATCGTGCACGAAACGGGCTACTTTCCTGTTTCCCGAGCCGCATTCGGCTGTTGGGTCAGAATTTCACTTGAGACGTACAGGGGACCGGGACAGCGATGACGTTGCCACCGAGGGGCAACGTTTTTCCGGAGGCTACATTGGAGGGACATCGTTGCGACTGTTTACCGTCGGTCGGATCGTGTACGCAACGGGGTACTTTCCTGTTTCCCGAGCTACCTTCGGCTGTTGGGTCAGAATTTCTCACGAGACGTACACGGGACCGGGCCAACACCTTCGTGATGGCATAACAACGGGACATCCGAGGCAACATTGGGAAAGGATGGGCGTACGTGAACACGGGTGTTTTCCCTAAGAAAAATCACCCGTGTTCCGTACGCCCACCAGGAAGGACCCCTCCTCCCTACTATACCCGAGGGTTTTAGCCCCCATTGGGACCCCTGCCCTTAGTTTGTGAAGGAGGGGTACACTGTTTTGAAACGCTGCCGTGGCAGCGTTTTTTTGCCATGAGACATGTTTTCGCTGCCATGGCACCGTTTGTTGACCATCATTAGCTGGTTTTGAGCCGGTTCGCATGGTGTATGGGCCATTTTTTCCCGGACCTCTCATACCCGTTCACGGGTCCGTGTACGGGTCCGTGTACGCGGCGTGTGCCACGTACATGGTTTTGCCCAGTTTTCCATGGCGCGCGTCAACTTCCGTTCACGACGGCCGTCGGGCACTTTTTTCCCGTGTCCACGTACAGCCCGTTCACGGCTCCGTGTAAGGGTCC
>NW_025271961.1:0-1374 GCF_018294505.1 Triticum aestivum | reverse complement strand
TTCCTACGCACACGCAAGATCATGTGATGCATAGCAACGAGGGGAAGAGTATTGTCTACGTACCCTACGCAGACCGACTGCGGAAGCGATGACACGACGTAGAGGAAGTAGTCGTACGTCTTCACGATCCAACCGATCAAGCACCGAAACTACGGCACCTCCGAGTTCGAGCACACGTTCAGCTCGATGACGATCCCCGGACTCCGATCCAGCAAAGTGTCGGGGAAGAGTTCCGTCAGCACGACGGCGTGGTGACGATCTTGATGAACTATAGCAGCAGGGCTTCGCCTAAACTCCGCTACAGTATTATCGAGGAATATGGTGGCAGGGGGCACCGCACACGGCTAAGGAATCGATCACGTGGATCAACTTGTGTCAACTTGTGTGTTTAGAGGTGCCCCTGCCTCAGTATATAAAGGAGGAGAGGAGGGGAGGCTGGCCGGCCAAGGGGGGAGGCGCAGGAGAGTCCTACTCCTTCTGGGAGTAGGATTCCCCCTCCAATCCTAGTCCAACTAGGATTCCTCGGAGGGGAAAAGAGGAGGAGGGGGCCGGCCACCTCTCCTAGTCCTAATAGGACTAGGGGAAGGGGGGGCGCGCAGCCCATCTAGGGCAGCCCCTTCTCTTTTCCACTAAGGCCCACTATGGCCCAAATAGCTCCCGGGGGGTTTCGGTAACCCTCTCGGTAACCCGGTAAAATCCCGATTTCACCCGGAACACTTCCGATGTCCAAACATAGGCTTCCAATATATCAATCTTTATGTCTCGACCATTTCGAGACTCCTCGTCATGTCCGTGATCACATTCGGGACTCCGAACAACCTTCGGTACATCAAAATGCATAAACTCATAATATAACTGTCATCGTAACCTTAAGCGTGCGGACCCTACGGGTTCGAGAACAATGTAGACATGACCGAGACACGTCTCTGGTCAATAACCAATAGCGGGACCTGGATGCCCATATTGGCTCCTACATATTCTACGAAGATCTTTATCGGTCAGACCGCATAACAACATACGTTGTTCCCTTTGTCATCGGTATGTTACTTGCCCGAGATTAGATCGTCGGTATCCAATACCTAGTTCAATCTCGTTACCGGCAAGTCTCTTTACTCGTTCCGTAATACATCATCTCACAACTAACATATTAGTTGTAATGCTTGCAAGGCTTATGTGATGTGTATTACCGAGAGGGCCCAGAGATACCTCTCCGACAATCGGAGTGACAAATCCTAATCTCGAAATACGCCAACCCAACATCGACCATTGGAGACACCTGTAGTACTCCTTTATAATCACCCAGTTACGTTGTGACGTTTGGTAGTACCCAAAGTGTTCCTCCGGTAAACGGGAGTTGCATAATCTCATAGTCAT
>NW_025271960.1:0-1374 GCF_018294505.1 Triticum aestivum | reverse complement strand
GACGATCAACGCTGCCATGGTGTTTGAAATTCATTCCCATTTCTTGCATGGGACATAAGCATGCACCCAAGGACACAGATTTGATTTTTCAACCAATTTATATGCAGTGGAGCATGCGCATGTAGTTCAAATTTGAATTATTCACATAAATGCATTGAAAACTCAGTTAATGCATAAACATGTCCAAACGAACCCCGAAAAATCACAAAAATTCACACAACACTCCTGTTGTTCTATGTTGACACAAGAAAAAAACTTCAAAGCAATAAGAGGCAATGGATATCATTTCCTACCAAAGGTGGCACGTTCCCTACCAAAAACCATCCTGCTTGTTGTGAGAAGCTCCGGTTTGTGAGAAGCATATACCCAAACCTGCCCCAAATGGGACAAAATTTGTACCACGGCATGTTGATGCCGCTCCATGATAGCATGCCAAGTTTCATGAATTTCAGAAGAGTTTTGGATTTACTAGAATTTAAAAACCAGGCATCTCAATGTTTTGCCGGCAATCAACGCTGCCATGGTGTTTGAAATTCATTCCCATTTCTTGCATGGGCCTAAGCATGCACCCAAGGACACAGATTTGATTTCTCAACCAATTTATATGCACTGGAGCATGCGCATGTAGTTCAAATTTGGATTATGCACATAAATGCATTGAAAACTCACTTAATGCATAAAAATGTCCAAACAAACCCCGAAAAATCACAAAAATTCACACAACATTCCTGTTGTTCCATGTTGACACGAGAAAAAAACTTCAAAGCAATAAGAGGCAATTGATATCGTTTCGTCCCAAAGGTGGGACGTTCCCTACCAAAAACCTTCATGCTTTTTGTGAGAAGCTCCGGTTTGTGAGAAGCATATACCCAAACCTGCCCCAAATGGGACAAAATTTGTACCACGGCATGTTGATGCCGCTCCATGATAGCATGCAAGTTTCATGAATTTTACAATAGTTTTGGATTTATTAGATTTTAAAAACCAGGCATCTCAATGTTTTGCCGGCAATCATCGGTGCCATGGTGTTTGAAATTCATTCCCATTTCTTGCATGGGCCTAAGCATGCACCCAAGGACACAGATTTGATTTTTCAACCAATTTATATGCACTGGAGCATGGGCATGAAGTTCAAATTTGAACTATGCACGTAAAAGCATTGAAAACTCAGTTAATGCATAAAAATGTCCAAACGAACCCCGAAAAATCACAAAAATTCACACAGCACTCCTGTTGTTCTATGTTCACACGAGAAAAAAACTTGAAAGCAATAAGAGGCAATGGAAGTCGTTTCGTCCCTGAAGGTGGGACGTTCCCTAACGAAAACCATCATGCTTGTTGTGAGAAGCTCCGGTTTGTGAGAAGCATGATGCC
>NW_025271959.1:0-1374 GCF_018294505.1 Triticum aestivum | reverse complement strand
TTAATCTATTCGAATAGCCGTGATCTTCGGTAACAGGACGACTTGGAGTTGTACCTTGACCTTATGACAACTAGAACCGGATACTTAATAAAACACACCCTTCCAAGTGCCAGATACAACCCGGTGATCGCTTTTCCGCAGGGCGACGAGGAGAGGATCGCCGGGTAGGATTATGCTACTCGAGATGTTACTTGGAGATGCTACTTGGAGGACTTCCATCTACTCTCTTCTACATGCTGCAAGACGGAGGCTGCCAGAAGCGTAGTCTTCGATAGGACTAGCTATCCCCCTCTTATTCTGGCATTCTGCAGTTCAGTCCACTGATATGGCCCTTTACACATATACCCATGCATATGTAGTGTAGCTCCTTGCTTGCGAGTACTTTGGATGAGTACTCACGGTTGCTTTCTCCCCCCTTTTCCCCCTTTCCTTTTCTTTCTGGTTGTCGCAACCAGATGCTGGAGTCCAGGAGCCAGACGCCACCGTCGACGACGACCCCTACTGCACCGGAGGTGCCTACTACTACGTGCAGCCCGCTGACGACGACCAGGAGTAGTTAGGAGGATCCCAGGCAGGAGGCCTGCGCCTCTTTTGATCTGTATCCCAGTTTGTGCTAGCCTTCTTAAGGCAAACTTGTTTAACTTATGTCTGTACTCAGATATTGTTGCTTCCGCTGACTCGTCTATGATCGAGCACTTGTATTCGAGCCCTCGAGGCCCCTGGCTTGTATTATGATGCTTGTATGACGTATTTTATTTGTAGAGTTGTGTTGTGATATCTTCCCGTGAGTCCCTGATCTTGATCGTACACATTTGCATGCATGATTAGTGTACGATTAAATCGGGGGCGTCACAAGTTGGTATCAGAGCCGACTGCCTGTAGGAATCCTCCTTCCAACTCCTTGGCCGAAGTCGAGTCTAGACTTTACAAAACTTTTACTAACATGGCTGTGCGGCCCATGGGCCCACGTCGCCATTGGGTGGTAGTAGGATCTTTTACTCCTCGACCTTTACTCTGGGACTCTGAACTCTCTTCTACTCGGGTTAAACGATTTCTACTAAAATCTGACTTTAGGTTCTCGAAAATACTTTCTCCCGGAGAGCCCCTTCAGTCCAGGTGATCGCCGACTGCACCAGAAGATTTCGAAGTTACTCGCCGAAACTCTTTTGAGACTTTGTGTCCGTTGCTTTTGCAATTCCCTACCATCGAAATATCCCTATGGATAAATACATACACTTGACATTCTTACTTTTATTCCCAGTTGATCTTGTTATTACAAGATACCCCGAAATTCTCTCTATTGATCCGAGAATATCTTGTGCCTACTGTCTTGCAATTCCTTGTCACCTGAATACCCCTATGGATAATTCTCGC
>NW_025271958.1:668-1374 GCF_018294505.1 Triticum aestivum | reverse complement strand
AACCCTGGGGTGCGTTTACGTGTCGGTCATCAACACTCGCAGTTTTTGTTGATTCTGAACCGTTTCATGGACTATTACTCACCGTTTTGGGGTCACAAAGTGATTACCATGCATGTTGAACTCCAAGGTGCACTTACGTGTCGGTCATTAACACTCAAAGTTTTGGCCGATTCCGGCCCGTTTCCTGGACTATTACTCACTATTTTAGGGTCCCGGAGTAATTTCCATGATTAACGAACCCTGGGGTGCGTTTACGTGTCGGTTATCAACACTCGCGGTTTTTGTCGATTCTGACCTGTTTCGTGGACTATTAATCACCGTTTTGGGGTCCCGAAGTGATTTCCATGCTTGTTGAACAACAAGGTGCGCTTACGTGTAGGTCATCAACATTGACAGTCTTGGCCGATTCTGGCCCGTTTCGTGGACTATCACTCACTATTTTGGGGTCTCATAGTGACTTCCACGATTAACGAACCCTGGGGTGCGTTTCTGTGTCGGTCATCAACACTCGCAGTTTTGGCCGATTCTCGCCCGTTTCATGGACTATTACTCACTGTTTTGGTGTCCCGAAGTGATTTCCATGATTAACGAACCCTGGGGTGCGTTTACGTGCCGGTCAATAACATTAACAGTTTTTGTCGATTCTGACCCGTTTCATGGACTATTACTCACCGTTTTGGGGTCACAAAGTGATTTCCATGCTTGT
>NW_025271958.1:0-658 GCF_018294505.1 Triticum aestivum | reverse complement strand
GTTTTGGGGTCACAAAGTGATTACCATGCATGTTGAACTCCAAGGTGCACTTACGTGTCGGTCATTAACACTCAAAGTTTTGGCCGATTCCGGCCCGTTTCCTGGACTATTACTCACTATTTTAGGGTCCCGGAGTAATTTCCATGATTAACGAACCCTGTGGTGCGTTAACGTGTCGGTCATCAACACTCGCGGTTTTTGTCGATTCTGACCCGTTTCGTGGACTATTACTCACCGTTTTGGGGTCACAAAGTGATTTCCGTGCTTGTTGAACCCCAAGGTGCGCTTACGTGGAGGTCATCAACATTGACAGTTTTGGCCGATTCTGGCCCGTTCCGTGGACTATTAGTCACTGTTTTGGGGTCTCAGAGTGACTTCCATGATTAATGAACCCTAGGGTGCTATTACGTGCCGGTCATCAACACTAGCAGTTTTGGCCGATTCTGGCCCATTTCGTGGACTAATACTCACTGTTTTGGGCGCCCGGAGTGATTTCCACGATTAACGAACCCTGTGGTGCGTTAACGTGTCGGTCATCAACACTCGCGGTTTTTGTCGATTCTGACCCGTTTCGTGGACTATTACTCACCGTTTTGTGGTCCCGAAGTGATTTCCATGCTTGTTGAAAAACAAGGTGCGCTTACGTGTTGGTCATCGA
>NW_025271957.1:0-1374 GCF_018294505.1 Triticum aestivum | reverse complement strand
CACCCATTATGGTGGCTTCAAAGTCCTGAAATCATCACTTGTAACTCCGTTCTTGTTTCCCTTGCGCATGCCATCATCTCCATGCTTGTTCTTGCTCCAATGTTCATCCTTCTCCAAGCTAGGCCCTTCATTTGTAAGCAAAACAAATGTATCCAATTTAGGCAGCATCATATTCTCATGAACATTAGAATCATTACCAAGAAACGAAAGTACCTGGTAATTTAGTTGGCGTGCACGAGCTCTAGTAATTGGTCCAGTATGTATAGCAGCAGGGGCTGTGGGTGTAACAATTGTATTGATGTCCTCATCATCCTCCCCTTCTTGAAATGAAGTCGTCCTCGACGGAAGTTCATCTTCCTCACCCAAATAAGACTTCAAATCTGCAATGTTAAAAGTGGGACTAACCCCAAAATCTGCAGGCAACTCAAGTTTATATGCATTATCATTTATTTTCTCTAACACCTTAAAGGGACCATCAACACGTGGCATTAACTTTGATTTGCGCAAATCAGGAAATCTATCCTTACGCAAATGTAACCAAACAAGATCTCCAGGTGCAAACACAACATGTTTTCTACCCTTATCTCCAGCAAGTTTATATTTAGCATTCATGCGCTCAATGTTTTCCTTAGTTAACTCATGCATTTTTAAAATCAATTCAGCACGTTGTTTAGCATCAAAATTAACCTTCTCCGAAGATGGAAGAGGCAACAAATCAATAGGTGCACGAGGTAGGAAACCATACACAACTTCAAAAGGGCACATCTTAGTAGTAGAATGCAATGAACGATTATAAGCAAATTCAATATGAGGCAAGCATTCCTCCCACATTTTCTTATTATTCTTCAAAACAGCCCTAAGCATAGTAGGCAATGTTCTATTGACTACTTCAGTTTGTCCATCAGTTTGGGGGTGACAAGTAGTACTAAAAAGCAGTTTAGTCCCCAACTTAGCCCATAAACATCTCCAAAAGTGGCTAAGAAATTTAGTATCACGATCTGAAACAATAGTATTTGGCACACCATGCAAGCGAATAATTTCACGAAAGAACAAATCAGCAGCATTAACAGCATCATCGCTTTTATGACATGGTATAAAGTGTGCCATTTTCGAGAATCTATCCACGACAACAAATATGCTATCCCTCCCCTTCTTTGTTCGAGGTAAACCTAAAACAAAGTCCATAGATATATCCTCCCAAGGAACACTAGGTACAGGCAAAGGCATATATAAACCATGAGGATTGAGTCGTGACTTAGCTTTTTGACATGTAGTGCAGCGAGCAATAAAACGCTCAACATCCCGTCTCATCTTTGGCCAAAAGAAATGTGTAGCAAGTACGTCCTCCGTCTTCTTCACGCCAAAGTGTCCCAT
>NW_025271956.1:0-1374 GCF_018294505.1 Triticum aestivum | reverse complement strand
ATCCTGTCTTGGAAGTCATGTTGCTAGACAACAATGAACCTACGAGCTATGGAGAAGCGATGGTGGGCCCGGATTCCGATAAATGGCTCAAGGCCATAAAACCCGAGAGAGGATCCATGTACGAAAACAAAGTGTAGACTTTGGAAGAACTACTTGATGGTCGTAAGGCTGTTAGGTACATATGGATTTTGAAAGGAAGACAGACAATGATGGTAAGTGTCACCATTGAGAAAGCTCGACTTGTCGTTAAGATGTTTTTCGACAAGTTCAAGGAGTTGACTACGATGAGACTTTCTCACTCGTAGCGATGCTAAGAGTCTGTTGGAATTATATTAGCAATTACTGCATTATTTATGAAATCTTGCAGATAGGATGTCAAAACATTGTTTCCTCGACGATTCTTGAGGAAAGGTTGTATGTGATACAACCGGAAGGTTTTGTCTATCCTGAAATATGCTAATAAGTGTGCAAAGCTCCAGCAATCCTTCTGAGGACTGGAGTGAGCATCTCGGAGTTGGAATGTATGCTTTGATGATGATCAAAGATTTTGGGTGTATACAAAGTTTATGAGAAACTTGTATTTCCAAAGAAGTGAGTGGGAGCACTATAGAATTTCTGATGAGTATATGTTGTTGACATATTAATGATCAGAAATGAAGTAGAATTTCTGGAAAGCATATAGGGTTATTTGGAAAGTGTTTTCAATGGAAAACCTAGATTAAGCTACTTGAACATTGAGCATCAAGATCTATAAGGATAGATCAAAACGCTTAATAGTACTTTCAAATGAGCACATGCCTTGACGTGATCTTGAAGGTGTTTAAGATGGATCAGTCAAAGAAGGAGTTCTTGCCTGAGTTGTAAGGTATGAAGTTAAGACTTAAAGCTCGACCGTGGCAGAATAGAGAGAAAGGAACGAAGGTCGTCCCCTATGCTTAAGACATAGGCTCTACAGTATGCTATGCTGTGTACCGCACCTGAAGTGTGCTTTACCATGAGTCAGTCAAGGGGTACAAGAGTGATCCAAGAATGGATCATAGGACAGCGGTCAAAGTTATCCTTAGTAACTAGTGGACTAAGGAATTTTCTCAATTATGGAGGTGGTAAAAGAGTTCGTCGTAAAGGGTTACGTCGATGCAAGCTTAACACCTATCCGGATAGCTCTGAGTAGAGATACCGGATACGTATAATGGAGCAACAATTTAGAATAGCTCCAAGTAGAACAGTTATTTGGAATAGCTCCAAATAGAACGTGGTAGCTGCATCTAGGAGATGACATAGAGATTTGTAAAGCACACACGGATCTAAAAGGTTCAGACCCGTTGACTATAACCTCTCTCACAAGCATAACATGATCAAACCCAGAACTCATCG
>NW_025271955.1:0-1374 GCF_018294505.1 Triticum aestivum | reverse complement strand
TTGTCTTTATTTATTTGTGACCTGCGTGTCAACTTAAACGTCATGTAATTACTTTACTTTATTGCTAACCGTTAGCCATAGTAGTAGAAGTAATAGTTGGCGAGGCAACTTCATGAAGACACGATGATGGAGATCATGATGATGGAGATCATGGTGTCATGCCGGTGACGATGATGATCATGGAGCCCCGAAGATGGAGATCAAAAGGAGCAAAGTGATGATGGCCATATCATGTCACTATTTGATTGCATGTGATGTTTATCATGTTTATACATCTTATTTGCTTAGAACGATGGTAGTAAATAAGATGATCCCTTACAACAATTTCAAGAAGTGTTCTCCCCTAACTGTGCACCGTTGCGACAGTTCGCTGTTTCAAAACATCACGTGATGATCGGGTGTTTTATTCAGACGTTCAAATACAACGGGTGTTGACGAGCCTAGCATGTACAGACATGGCCTCGGAACACATGCAAAACACTTAGGGTTAACTTGACGAGCCTAGCATGTACAGACATGGCCTCGGAACACGGAGACCGAAAGGTCGAACATGAGTCGTATAGAAGATACGATCAACATGAAGATGTTCACCGATGATGACTAGTCCGTCTCACGTGATGATCGGACACGACCTAGTTTGACTCGGATCATGTAATCACTTAGATGACTAGAGGGATGTCTATCTGAGTGGGAGTTCATAAGATGAACTTAATTATCCTGAACATAGTCAAAAGACCTTTTGCAAATTATGTCGTAGCTCACGCTATAGTTCTACTGTTTAGACATGTTCCTAGAGAAAATATAGTTGAAAGTTGATAGTAGCAATTATGCGGACAGTAGAAAGCTTATGTCCTCAATGCACCGCTCAATGTGCTGAACCCCAAACGTCGTTTGTGGATGTTTCGAACATCGAACATACACGTTTTGATAACTACGTGATAGTTCAGTTAAATGGTTTAGAGTATAGGCACCAAAGACGTTTTCGAAATGTCGCGGAACATATGAGATGTTTCGAGGGCTGAAATTAAGATTTCAGGCTCGTGCCCACGTCAAGAGGTATGAGACCTCCGACGATTTTCTTAGCCTGCAAACTAAGGGAGAAAAGCTCAATCGTTGAGCTTGTGCTCAGATTGTCTGAGTACAACAATCACTTGAATCAAGTGGGAGTTGATCTTCCAGATGAAATAGTGATAGTTTCTCCGAAGTCATTACCACCAAGCTGCTAGAGCTTCGTGATGAACTATAACATATCAAGGATAGAGATGATGATCCTTGAGGTATTCACGTTGTTTGACATCGCGAAAGTAGAAATCAAGAAGGAGCATCAATTGTTGATGGTTGGTGAAACCACTAGTTTCAAGAAGGGCAAGGGAA
>NW_025271954.1:0-1374 GCF_018294505.1 Triticum aestivum | reverse complement strand
GAAACGGGCCAGAATTGGCCAAAACAATGAGTGTTGATGACCGACAGGTAAGTGCACCTTAGGGTTCAACAACTGTGGAAATCGCCTCGTGACCGCAAAACGGTGAGTAATAGTCCATGAAACGGGCCAGAATCGTCAAAAACCACGAGTGTTGATGTCTGACACGTAAACGCACCCCGGGATTTGTTAATCACGGAAATCACTCTGGGACCCCAAAAAAGTGAGTAATAGTCCACAAAACGGGCCAGAACCAGCCAAAATTGCGACTGTTGATGACCGACATGTAAGCGCACCTTGGGGTTCATAAACTATGGAAATCGCTTTGGGATCCCTAAACGGTGAGTAATTGTCCACGAAACGGGTCAAAATTGGCCAAAGCTGTGAGTGTTGATGACGGGCACGTAAACGCACCCCAGGGATCGTCAATCATGGAATCGCTCTGGAACCCCAAAACGGTGAGTAACAGTGCACAAAACATACCAGAATCGGCCAAAATTGTGAGTTTTGATGACTGACACGTAAATGCACCCCGGTGTTCGTCAATCGTGGAAATCACTTCGGGATCCCGAAACTGATAATATTCCAAGAAACGAGCAAGAATCGCCCCAATCTGCGAGTCTTGACGACCAACACGTAAGCACATCTTGGGGTTCGACAACCATGGAAATTGCTTTGGGACTCCAAAACGGTGAGTAATAGTCCGTGAAAGAGCCCTGAATCGGTAAAACCTAGGGTTATTGATCAACGATACATAAACGCACCCCGGGGTTCGTCAATCATGGAAATCGCTCACGGACCCGAAATCAGTGAGTAATAGTCCATGAAACGGGCCAAACTCGGCCGTAACTGCAAATGTTGATGACAGACACATAAACACACCGTTGTTCGTCGATCGTCGAAATCACTACGTGACCCCAAAACTGAGTAATAGTCCAAGAGACGGGCCAGAATCGGCCAAAACCGTGATTGTTGATGACCGACACGTAAGCGCGCCTTGTGCTTCGACAACCATGGAAATCGCTTTGGGACCCCAGAAAGGTGAGTAATAGTCCATGAAACGGGCCAGAATCGACAAAAACCACGAGTGTTGATGACCGACACGTAAACGCACCACGGGGTTTGTTAATCGTGGAAATCACTGCGGGACCCCAAAACAGTCAGTATTAGTCCACGAAACGGGCCTGAATTGGCCAAAACAATGAGTGTTGATGACCGACACGTAAGTGCACCTTAGGGTTCAACAACTGTGGAAATCGCTTCGTGACCGCAAAACGGTGAGTAATAGTCCATGAAATAGGCGAGAATCGACAAAAACCACGAGTGTTGATGACCGACACGTAAACGCACCACGGGGTTTGTTAATCATGGAAATCA
>NW_025271953.1:0-1374 GCF_018294505.1 Triticum aestivum | reverse complement strand
TATATGACAGTGTCGCTAGCATCCATATGATAAGGAGCCCGGGCTGACATGGCTAGTCGTAAACCCAAAGTGGCACAGACTTACAGGGACAGGCATCCATGACCCAGCATCGAACGTGTCGGTCATCAACGAGTGAATCCAGGCTGTAGCACTGGGCTAGCAGGACTCCGGTGAACCGGGCTGTAGCGGGCTAACAGGACTCCGGTATTCATCGCGTGACATTTCCCCGAAGGGACAGACACAGGAACGAAGAAGGACACATGCCGGCCAGCCTAAGTGTTCCGGAGCAGTAGCAAGCTACCATGGCTCGGTGGAAACACTAGGAGACATTTCCCGGTAAGAGAGGCTACTAAAGATAAACAACTAGATAGTCAGATCCCACACATACCAAGCATTTCAATAACATACACACAATATGCTCGATATGTGCAAAATACAACATGGCATCACAACATGACTCTACGACTCAAGTATTTTATTCAATAGGCTCCGAGGTGCGAGATATTACAAACATGGGTCTCATGACCCAACACTCAGAGCATACAAGTCAAAACACAGGCGGAAGCTATCATGTCTGGGTACAGACATCTATAAATGGAAAAGGCTGAGAAGCCTGACTATCTACCAGATCCTGCCGAGGGCACAAGATCGTAGCTGGGGTAACAAGCTAAACGTCGAAGTCCACGTGGAACTACTAGTGAGACCGAAGTCTCTCTGCAAAAACATAAAATAGGCAAACGTGAGTACAAATGTACCCAGCAAGACTTACATCAGAACTAACTACATATGCATCATTATCATCAAAGGGGTGGTGGATTTTAACTGCAGTAAGCCAGCTTTGACTCGGTGGCTAACCTGAACTACGACTACAAGTAACTCTTTTGAGGTGGCGCACACGAGTCCACATATTCACCATATCAATACACCACTATGGATCCACTCCCGTCTCCCTACGAGAACGCCATCCATAGCACTCACGCTTATCTTGCGTATTTTAGAGTATCCACTTTCACTTGTCTATGAACTATGCAATGGGGTCCAAGTTTCCATATCCGAGGAATCCGGCTATTTGAATAGATAATGATAACCCTGCAGGGGTGTACTTCTTCACACACGCTCTCGCCACTTACCGCCCTGTACATGTCATGTACCTCGGCAACCTTCAAGCGGAAGCCGGGCGAGGGAGTCGGCCACGACCTGACTAACCGAACAAGTCTCTAGTCCAGGTTTATCGCCTATTCGGGTTCCATCCGCAAGGAGATCCGGCCGGGGTGTCGCTCACGGCCCCAAACGATGTGTGCAGGGTTCCCAAGCCCACCAACCGGGTGCCACTTGGTACACCGTGCCACTGTGCCTAGTCTGTCCCAAGCCCAC
>NW_025271952.1:0-1374 GCF_018294505.1 Triticum aestivum | reverse complement strand
GGGGGGGCGAATCGCCGAATCCTCCTAGGACTAGGAGTCCTAGTAGGACTCCCCCCTTGGCGCGCCCCCTCCTGGCTGGCCGCCTCTTCCTCCCCTCCTTTATATACGGGGGCGGGGGGCATGCAAAGGCACATAAATTGTTCTCTTAGCCGTGTGCGGTGGCCCCCTCCACATTTTACTCCTCCGGTCATAGCGTCCTAGTGCTTAGGCGAAGCCCTGTGCAGATCACATCACCATCACCAACACCATGTCGTCGTGCTGACGGAACTCTCCCTCGACCCTCTTAAGTGTCATCCCTGGATCGGTATGCTGACACACACAGTACTCGAGGATTTATAACAGAGGTAAATCACATGTATAAAGTAACGTAAATACTATTACCTCAATCCAAATAGCAGAAGTAACAAGGTTGTGGATTCCCATCAACACCAACGGCAAAGTTGAGTGTAGAAATCGTAACCCTAACGTATCACTTACTCGTCGTAAGAATCCTGCAACATGAAACGTTGCAGCCCGAAAACGGGTCAGCACATGGAATATGCTGGCAAACTCACACCATAGAGAAATGATGAACAAAGGCTATCACTACATGCATATATGGCTGGTGGAAAAGCTCTATGGTTATAATGTTTTTGCGAAAAGCCAAATTTTCCCTACTGCAAAGGAATAAATTTTATTTGACTATCATGGTGGTTGTGAAACATTGAGATGGTTGACATCATCTCAATCCCAATTAAGTGTCATCATTAACCCAACAACATTAATTAAAGTAACATGATGATGAGATTCACATGATAATCCAAGTACTAGATACTCAAGATGTCCATAACCGAGGACACGGCTAACCATGATTAGTTTGTACACTCTATAGAGGTTTGTGCACTTTTCCCCACAAGACTCGATCGCCTCCACTTGATTCTCGCACTACATGATGTTTGAGAAACGGATGACCGAGACACAGTCTTTCAAAAACAATAACCCTTTACTCCGGGTGGACTGTTACACCTACTTTCCCCTACATCTGCTAGCCCACCTCTTCAAGAGATCATGTAACCTACTCAACTATGGTAGAGCCCATAATAGCTTGTGACTGCACACGGAAGTTTCTAGCATGAATAATCTTATGATCCCTTTGAGTCTGGGTGGCGGTCCATAGGATGATCACGCGGGTACTCCGGGATATCCAAAAATACAGGCAACACTGGGTTCCCCAGGTGCCTCAATCCACCCAGATGTGAGTTTTAGTTGCCACCTTAAGTAAACCATTAATTAACAATCTCACATCTGTCGTGAATATCTCTCAACCCAATCCACGTCTACAAGCATAGCATAGCAATATGAGCAAACGTAGAAGTAACTCCCAAGGGTTTGATA
>NW_025271951.1:0-1374 GCF_018294505.1 Triticum aestivum | reverse complement strand
CATCCTACCTATTTAAAGTTTGAGAATAGGTCGAGGACGTTGCGTCCCCAATGCCTCTAATCATTGGCTTTACCTGATAGAACTCGTAATGGGCTCCAGCTATCCTGAGGGAAACTTCGGAGGGAACCAGCTACTAGATGGTTCGATTAGTCTTTCGCCCCTATACCCAAGTCAGATGAACGATTTGCACGTCAGTATCGCTTCGAGCCTCCACCAGAGTTTCCTCTGGCTTCGCCCCGCTCAGGCATAGTTCACCATCTTTCGGGTCCCGACAGGCGTGCTCCAACTCGAACCCTTCACAGAAGATCAGGGTCGGCCAGCGGTGCGGCCCGTGAGGGCCTCCCGCTCGTCAGCTTCCTTGCGCATCCCAGGTTTCAGAACCCGTCGACTCGCACGCATGTCAGACTCCTTGGTCCGTGTTTCAAGACGGGTCGGATGGGGAGCCCGCAGGCCGTTGCAGCGCAGTGCCCCGAGGGACACGCCTTTAGGCGCGCGGGTACCGGCCGTGCCGACGACGGCCACCGGGGGCACCTAGGGCCCCTGGGCTTTGGCCGCCGGCGCGGCCGACAATAGTCCACACCCCGAGCCGAGCGGCGGACCAGCAAGAGCCGTTCCGCATACGGCCGGGGCGCATCGCCGGCCCCCATCCGCTTCCCTCCCGGCAATTTCAAGCACTCTTTGACTCTCTTTTCAAAGTCCTTTTCATCTTTCCCTCGCGGTACTTGTTCGCTATCGGTCTCTCGCCTGTATTTAGCCTTGGACGGAGTCTACCGCCCGATTTGGGCTGCATTCCCAAACAACCCGACTCGTTGACGGCGCCTCGTGGGGCGACAGGGTCCGGGCCGGACGGGGCTCTCACCCTCCCAGGCACCCCTTTCCAGGGGACTTGGCCCCGGTCCGTCGCTGAGGACACCTCTCCAGACTACAATTCGGACAGCACAGCCGCCCGATTCTCAAGCTGGGCTGCTCCCGGTTCGCTCGCCGTTACTAGGGGAATCCTTGTAAGTTTCTTCTCCTCCGCTTATTTATATGCTTAAACTCAGCGGGTAGTCCCGCCTGACCTGGGGTTGCGGTCGAAGCGACGTGCGCTTCGTTTGTTGGGTCGTTCAAAGGCCATAATGCCAGCTGCGCGCCGGATGCACTGCATTGATAAAGCGAGGACGCCCACCATGCGCTGTGTCCGGCGCGGTACGCCGGCAGCCCAATCTTCGGTCCACCGTCCCTTGAGAGACGAGGGACCAGATGCCGCATCCCGAATCCCGTTGAGGGTGGTTGGGAGCGTGTTTTGGCGTGACGCCCAGGCAGGCGTGCCCTCGGCCGAGTGGCCTCGGGCGCAACTTGCGTTCAAAGACTCGATGGTTCGCGGGATTCTGC
>NW_025271950.1:0-1374 GCF_018294505.1 Triticum aestivum | reverse complement strand
GGCACAAACTTTTTCAGAGGAAAGTTGGAGACAAAGTTGTTGATATATCATGCTTGGCTGTTGTTTCACCTCATTATCTTTACTGCCGTTGTGATCTTCACTTATATCTTGCTGTCCAAAGCTACTTAGTGTCCTTTATTGATGCTAGTTGTGCTACGACGTGACCTCATTAGTGTTCTAGGCTCGCGTCTCTAGTTCGGTCTAGCCTAGGACCAGCACAGTACCGTCGTTGAGCGTTTATTCAACATTGCATCTTTGAATTGATTATTGCTAATCTTTTGCTACCATATATAGCCAACCCAGCTCCACATATTTCTACATCGTGTATACGTACGCTCCCCTGGCAATCGCTTTACTCAATATTCGGAGTTACTTGACACCGCTGGTTGCCGATCACCGCCTGCTGCATGGTAAGAACTTGTAAGACATTGATATTTGCTTTACTGTGAGCGTTTTACCACCACATCCTAGTAGTTATAGGAACATTATTTTTGGGTTTTGTTTAGATTAAAAGTTCGCCATAGCTGCAACTTCGCGTACTTCGTTTGTGTTCAACGACTAGACAAAGGCGTCACAGAACCCCACCTTGATCAATAAAGCTTTCATCTTATATTCGCAATATCCAGATTGCAATCTCAGTTTCTTGCTTGTTCTTCGTTTGCTCGCAGGAAACAGACCCTCGTGGCCAGGTTGATCGTGCTCCGGCGTGGTCAATAACCTCTCGGAGTTGGTTTAGCGATTGCTAAGGCGCGACGTCCTCGCACGTTCGTAGTCGGGTCGTCAAAGTCGACTTCCACCAAAGCGAAATCCACCATCTCATCGAAAGACGGGACACCTTTGCCTCTATCATATTCTTGTGTGTTTCTATTGCTGCTAACCATGCCAGGATCAAGCCGACGAGATTGACTGGGAGAATTTATCGAACAAGGAGCTTCATGATAAGTTTCAGCAAATGATGACTGAACAGGTGCAAGATGTGCTGAACAATTTTGAAGAGGCCATGGAGAAGATCACTGGCCTTGAGAAGACGTTCGAAACAAAGCTCGATAACAGATTTAATGAATTGCTCGCGCGTCTTCCACCACCACCACCCGCTGCACCTAACGCACCTCTCCAACAACAACAACAACGACTACCTCCACGTCGCGAAGCAGACCTTCGCCGAGCGAGCCGTGTTCCTCTTGCATTTGGCCAAACTGTTGGTGCTGCTGTTGATACTTCTGTGGCTCCTGCTACTGCTGTTGCTGGTACCCAGGAGGATGATGAGTATGCGGGCGATTATGAGGATGAGGTTGATCAAAATCAGATCTACGAGCAGCCACCAGCACCACCACCAGCAGGTCGACCTCAGGTATATATTCGTAATGGTAGGCC
>NW_025271949.1:0-1374 GCF_018294505.1 Triticum aestivum | reverse complement strand
GTGGTGGAGGCTTGCCGTCCATGTGATTCTTTCTTCTCTCGGTATCCCCATTCCTTGCCTCCCATTACAAAAGCGAGCATGAATGAGAGCAGGGGTTATTTCATCAATTCATTTCTCATACTTTTAGTTGCTTTTTTGAGATTATACAAGATGCTTCCGATCTGTTTTGTCAAATTACTTGGATCGTCTTATGGAATTGACAACCATCATATTTTTCACCTCATGTTATTTCTTAATCCTTGTCCCACTAGGCATCCACTACATGTTTGGTAATGACGTGATGTTCAGGCGGCTAGGAGAAGCTCAGCAGCCAGATCAAGGGCTATCGAGATGGATCTGGGAGCCAAGCAGTAGTTCTTCTGTTAAATTTTGGTTATTATCTTTTCTATTGTTACGATTGTGCGATGGTTGATTTTGACTCGGTGTAACATTTGCATTTGTTTCCCCAGCTTGTTGGCGTAGATGTGTGGCACTGCGTCAACTAATCAAGAGCGAGGGCAGTGCACATCAGAGCTACGCTGAATGTAGCGAGCCAACCACGAATTGGGTATGTTCACACGAGGGATGGGAGAGGAGAGGAACATTAACATTTTTCATGATTTGGGTGAAAATTTCAGTTCGTAGTTTCTCCGTACGTGGCAACACACTAGCGGTACTCATGGGCTAAGGATGAAAGTAGCGCCAGCAGAATTAGTAGGTTGGATGGGAAGGCGGTTGTTGTCCTTGTCCCTTGGTGCTAGCCTACCGTGGAAAAAAATAATAGGGGGAGGTTCAGACTTCAGAGCAATGATAAAAAGGTTTGTTCCTCACTCTTTTGTTGGAATTTTAGTTCCAAGTTAACATGATTTCTTATCCGCTTCATAAGTCATGCATTTGCTTAATTAGGTGATAAGTAGAGCAAAAAAATTGATCATGTTTTTGTGGGGTTTGTTTAAACTCCGGCATAAGGAATTCTGGTTTAAGAAAAAATACTTTTGGCTTCTTTAATTACAAATTGATTGCAACATCGTGTTAGTATGTGATTTCTCACATCTGGTTATAATATTTGTGAAGACGTGCATTGCACGTGCACTTGGAAGCGGGCCCGTGGCTCGCGCCGGACGGCGCCGACGATGACCCGGGCCACCTCCTCCGCGTATTCTTGGAGCTGTGGCTGGCCGATTTACATGAAATTAATTCCCTCAGTTCTGGTGGCAAATATAATACACATAATCCATATTGTTATGCACTAGCGTGTGTGTGTGAAATAGATGGATTATGGTCCCGTACCCAATAAGATGGATATGTGTCTGTTAGAGAGAGGGAGAGGGGGAGAGAGAGTGAGGAAGAAGGAGGGAGAGTGTGTGTGTGAGGATTTGATGGTAAAAAAGGTCG
>NW_025271948.1:0-1374 GCF_018294505.1 Triticum aestivum | reverse complement strand
AGCCTCCTTTTATAGGCAAGGGGATTGCCACAGTGGCACACAGGAGGTGGCATCGGGGTACTGTGGTTAAGCCTATCGCTAGCTATTACGGGACAAGACGCATTAAATGCGCTCCTGACGTGTCCCCTTCACTTTTCCGCCGCCTCGCCTTCTTCGACATGCGCCTGGGCCAGCGAGGCGGTCAGCGCCATGTTGGTTGGGAGGCTGCTGAGGTGGCGCGGTGGCGGGGTGTAACGCCCCAAGACCGACGCTCCAGAAGACTTCCAGCTATTCCGAGTTTCGTTGTGTGATTTGTTTTGTTCGTTGCATTCATTCTTGCATCATGTGCATTGCATCATGTCATCATGCAACCCCTTTTTATGACTCACCTAAGTAAATTGCATAGATCGTTGATCTATTTAAATCGAGGGATATTCACATGGTCATTTATCTTTAAAACATATTCAAAGTCTCCTACTATTATTAGGGAGCTATAATAAAATAATTCCATTTATTTGGAATTCACCATAACCCACTTGCAAAATATCCCATGCCGTTATTATCTCAATTCTTGGTCTCCAACCTTGCCCATATTTTCTTTCATCATTTTCTGGAGCTCCACCAAAATCTCAACATTTTTGGACCTTCCCAACCCTCACTTCCTATTCAAATCATTTGAATTTAAATCTCTCAATCATGGCCTTTTCTATTTTCTCGGAACAAGCATATTTTTGTGAGTCCGGGAAAATAATCCCCATGCGCAAAATCTTTCCCTAACCCTCTCTTTCTTTTCCTCTCTCTATTTCTTCTCTACTAGAAAATTAGAGGGAGAGAGAAGAGAGCCAGCCCAGCCGGCTTCTTAGGCCCGACCAACTAAGCCGGCCCAAGGCCCAGCCGCGCCCCGCTGTTAACCCTAGCGATTCCCCCAGCGCTCGATCCCCATCCCTCTCGTTCCCTCACCCGCCGCCACATGCACGCACGCACGCATCGAGCCAGGGAGAGGAGCTCCCTTCTGCTCGCACCCTCCTGGCCAGCCGTGCCCCTCCATGGCGCTGCCTTGCTGCTCTATCCAGCGTCCCTCGCCCATTCCCCTTCATCTCCAGCGCGCCCCATCGCTGGGTCGGTGGACCTTGCCGCCTCGCCATCTGGTCCTGCCCTCCTCTGCCTCGCCTCCTCCCGCGCACTGTGCCCGATTCCCATGGACGCTGCTGTCGCGACCGTCGCTCGTCTCCACCACACGCGTGCCTCGCGCTGGGCCTCCCTCTCTTCTTCACAGGAACAAGCAGAAGCCTTCCATGGCGGACGATGGACCTAGCCATGGCCGCTTCCCCTCCCTCTGCGGCTCACCTCTCCTCCAACTCGCGTCGCTCCGCCTCGCGTTGACTTCGCCGGCAT
>NW_025271947.1:0-1374 GCF_018294505.1 Triticum aestivum | reverse complement strand
CATGGTCGAGCTTTAAGTCTTAACTTCATACCTTACAACTCAGGCAAGAACTCCTTCTTTGACTGATCCATCTTGAACACCTTCAAGATCACGTCAAGGCATGTGCTCATTTGAAAGTACTATTAAGCGTTTTGATCTATCCTTATAGATCTTGATGCTCAATGTTCAAGTAGCTTAATCCAGGTTTTCCATTGAAAACACTTTCCAAATAACCCTATATGCTTTCCAGAAATTCTACGTCATTTCTGATCATTAATATGTCAACAACATATACTCATCAGAAATTCTATAGTGCTCCCACTCACTTCTTTGGAAATACAAGTTTCTCATAAACTTTGTATACACCCAAAATCTTTGATCATCATCAAAGCATACATTCCAACTCCGAGATGCTCACTCCAGTCCTCAGAAGGATTGCTGGATCTTTGCATACTTATTAGCATATTTCAGGATAGACAAAACCTTCCGGTTGTATCACATACAACCTTTCCTCAAGAATCGTCGTGGAAACAATGTTTTGACATCCTATCTGCAAGATTTCATAAATAATGCAGTAATTGCTAATATAATTCCAACAGACTCTTAGCATCGCTACGAGTGACAAAGTCTCATCGTAGTCAACTCCTTGAACTTGTCGAAAAGCATCTTAACGACAAGTCGAGCTTTCTCAATGGTGACACTTACCATCATTGCCTGTCTTCCTTTAAATATCCATATGTACCTAACAGCCTTACGACCATCAAGTAGTTCTTCCAAAGTCTACACTTTGTTTTCATACATGGATCCTCTCTCGGGTTTTATGGCCTTGAGCCATTTATCGGAATCCGGGCCCACCATCGCTTCTCCATAGCTCGTAGGTTCATTGTTGTCTAGCAACATGACTTCCAAGACAGGATTATTGTACCACTCTGAAGCAGTACGCATCCTTGTCACCCTACGAGGTATGGTAGTGACTTGATCCGAAACTTCATGATCAATATCATAAGCTTCCACTTCAATTGGTGTAGGTGCCACAGGAACAACTTCATGTGCCCTGCCACACACTAGTTGAAGAGACGGTTCAATAACCTCATCAAGTCTCCACCATCCTCCCACTCAACTCTTTCGAGAGAAACCTTTCCTCGAGAAAGGACCCGATTCTAGAAACAATTCATATTGCTTTCGGATCTGAATTAGGAGGTATACTCAACTGTTTTGGGTGTCCTATGAAGATGTATTTTATCCGCTTTGGGTTCGAGCTTAATCCTGAAACTTTTTCACATAAGCGTCGCAGCCCCAAACCTTTAAGAAACGACAACTTAGGTTTCTCTAAACCATAATTCATACGGTGTCATCTCAACGGAATTACGTGGTGCCCTATTTAAAGTAAATGTG
>NW_025271946.1:0-1374 GCF_018294505.1 Triticum aestivum | reverse complement strand
CTTAACTTCGGAGTTCTGATGGGATCCGGTGCTTTAGTGCTGGTATGATCGCATCCGACATGTTACCCCGGTCTTCGTCCCTTATCCTTGCCCCTCCCAGCTCCACTACAAAGACGATTGTACATTGCTTTGGCCGCTCCCTCTCAACTACGGAGACAAGTTTAACGCGGTTTCCACCCCTCCCTCTCAACCGCACCAGTGCACGCTTGCCGCGCCACAACGCCGACGCTGGACCCGTGAATCGTGAGCACCCAGCTATGACTTACCGCACTCGTGCAAAATAATAAAACACGGTAAATATATTACTTACATGTGCGTTTTGTTTTGCAAGCGGCGCGAAAAAAATTAAAAAGGGAATGCAACACGAGGACTTCCCAGGAGGTCACCCATCCTAGTACTAGTCTCACCCAAGCACGCTTAACTTCGGAGTTCTGATGGGATCCGGTGCTTTAGTGCTGGTATGATCGCATCCGACATGTTACCCCGGTCTTCGTCCCTTATCCTTGCCCCTCCCAGCTCCACTACAAAGACGATTGTACATTGCTTTGGCCGCTCCCTTTCAACTACGGAGACGAGTTTAACGCGGTTTCCACCCCTCCCTCTCAACCGCACCAGTGCACGCTTGCCGCGCCACAACGCCGATGCCGGACCCGTGAATCGTGAGCACCCAGCTATGACTTACCGCACTCGTGCAAAATAATAAAACACGGTAAATATATTACTTACACGTGCGTTCTGTTTTGCAAGCGGCGCGAAAAAAATTAAAAAGGGAATGCAACACGAGGACTTCCCAGGAGGTCACCCATCCTAGTACTACTCTCGCCCAAGCACGCTTAACTTCGGAGTTCTGATGGGATCCGATGCTTTAGTGCTGGTATGATCGCATCCGACATGTTACCACGGTCTTCGTCCCTTATCCTTGCCCCTCCCAGCTCCACTACAAAGATGATTGTACATTGCTTTGGCCGCTCCCTCTCAACTACGGAGACGAGTTTAACGCGGTTTCCACCACTCCCTCTCAACCGCACCAGTGCACGCTTGCCGCGCCACAACGCCGACGCTGGACCCGTGAATCGTGAGCACCCAGCTATGACTTACCGCACTCGTGCAAAATAATAAAACACGGTAAATATATTACTTACACGTGCGTTTTGTTTTGCAAGCGGCGCGAAAAAAATTAAAAAGGGAATGCAACACGAGGACTTCCCAGGAGGTCACCCATCCTAGTACTACTCTCGCCCAAGCACGCTTAACTTCGGAGTTCTGATGGGATCCGGTGCTTTAGTGCTGGTATGATCGCATCCGACATGTTACCCCGGTCTTCGTCCCTTATCCTTGCCCCTCCCAGCTCCACTACAAAGACGATTGTACATT
>NW_025271945.1:0-1374 GCF_018294505.1 Triticum aestivum | reverse complement strand
GAAGGTGTGCCACACCATCAAGGCAGCTCCAACTTATATCAGTTCGGGCGCAACTGGGTATGTGGTTTGCTTCATGATTCATGCAATTCATTCATCATGCTAGCTTGAGCCCTTTAATTACTAATTTTCATTGTTTCTCTCTTTCAGGCACGCCACAATAAGGCGGATAAGGTGCCAGAGGTGTACGACCTGTATGCCATGGCCCACACTGGCTCTTTCAAGAAAGTCAAGGCTTTCTCTCACTCTGACCTCGATGATGCAAACAACTTCACCAACATCTCCTCCCACAACAAGCTCGTGAGATATAGAGATGAGGGGAAGGCGAGGAAAGGGGAGGACTTTAACCCGAGCCAGGGTCCCATTGATCCAGAGCTGGTGATGATATCTGGTGGCGGGAGGTCCCATGGCTCCATAGCCATTGGAGATGGACTTATCCGTTGTTCTAGCACTCTCCCGGAGATCAAGGCGCGCCAGTCGAGCTCCGCTCCTGAGATAAGGCCTCGTGAACGGCCAGTGCAACTCGCCATCAAGGTTAGTGATACGTACTCAGTTATCTTTCTCCATTACATTGTGTGCGCTTCCATCAATGATTACAAATGGTCATGTGAGTGGTGTTGCAGACTGCTATACAGACTGAGAGAGATAGAACGGAGAAACTTCTGGCGGAGGCGGCGGAGAGGCAGCGGGAGATGGAGGAGAGGACGAGAAAGATGATGGAGGAGGAGAGGGCACGGAATGACATGCAGGCAAGGGCCATGTACGAGCTCCTTGTGGTAAGTTTCTTCTGCAGATTACTTGCTAGTCTTAACATTCGAGTCTCATTACTAACTAGTATGACTCTGTTCTGAAAACCAAATGTGCAGTCTGTGTGCGAGAAGTCCGGTCAGCCCGCTCCGCCGATGCCAGTGATTGCTCCTGGGAGCATGGTGAGTTTAGTTTGAATGGACATTAGTTGGTAGTCTTAACATTTGAGTGTCGTAATGCTAACGAGACATTGGAAATGATCTTTGTTGCAGCTTAACTCCAGAAACGCATCGCACGATCCTTCTCCAGGTAGCGGCACTAGCCACCCCGCTCCTACATCTCCCTGATCACGGTAAGTTTCTCTAGTGTTTTGCTTAACAAATGCATAAAGACCTAGACTTAGCTTTATTTCCTCCAATATGCTTACCATAATGACCTAGAGTTAGCTTATTTTCCTCCAAAATGACCCATTTTACCTAGGTTAGCTTATAAATGATGCAGTTCATCCAAGTTAGCTCAAAAATGACCCATTTTACCTAGATTAGCTCCTAAATGATCCATTTTACCTACGTTAGCTTTAAAATGGCCCATTTCACCTACGTTAACTCCAAAATGACCCATCTTACCTAG
>NW_025271944.1:0-1374 GCF_018294505.1 Triticum aestivum | reverse complement strand
CTGGTCTTTGTGCTATAAGTGAGCATGGAAAATGGAAGGCTTGCCATCACCCAGGGCAAAACTAAGCCAAGGCTGGCCTGTATTGGATGAAAAACAAGATGGAGCAGGCAAAATAAGGCGATGTGATTGGCAGGAGTATATATGAAGTAGCTCAGCTATAGAAAGAGGCAAACGGATAACAATTCTCCTCCACCAACAGCAGCAGTTTCAGAAGGGTGACCATCATCCATCATGCACTGCCATGGTTCCGCCGCCGCTTCTCTCTGGATAGGATGATTCGCATGGTCAGCTGTGGGGGCCTATGAAGGAATAGTAGAGAGAGCCGATCCCCAGGCACACGTGCCTTAGAAGCTCGCCGTCGAGACGCAAGACGGCGGCGGCGCAGCGCCGACGAACAGGGGAGGAGCGCCGGAAACGGCTGGGACAAGGATGAACAGGCTGTTACAGATCAGGCTGGAAGGTGCACACATTGAACTGGGCTAGCTGCGAACGATTGGGCCCAGTGGGCGTTCGACCAGTAATGCCCGATTACTCACCGAACGCCTTACTCATTCCGAGGAGCAGCGGCCCGGGTAACGGTGCCCCAAACTAATCCGGAGCATACATGATGGGATCCGACGACTGATAGCGTCAAATCGCTGTGGAAGGGCATAGCTGGCTCTGTTTTGCTATTTCTCAATACCCCTCAACGCATGTCTACGTGAAAATTAAAAATCAATACCTTGGTCATGATTTACTATACACATGTTTCTTGATAATCATGTGCTTTTCTATTCTCTTCCAAATAATATTAACCAAGAATAGTCACCCTGCTAGATCATGTATGAAGATATATTTTACTTGTATTTCACCCTAGTCATGTCGCTTCCTCTCCTCGGGTTATAGACGCCACTGTGGGGAAGGCATCAAGCTAGTCCCCTGTTGCTCCCCGTCACCTGGGAACTGGGGCTTTTCCTAAACCAGCAGGTCCTTCACAGCCAGATCCTGCTAGGCTCGTGAAACTTAACAGGATTTTGTAGTTTTGCATGCACATTCTACGGAACCTCCAAGGCCCGCATAAGCTATTGACCTGACCAAGGTCGCTTGGACGCACGTACGCACGCAGCCACTCGCTCTGCTTGTCCCCTGCGTTATTGGAACGGATCACTAGTAGAAAAAGGACCTTATATGAGACACATTAGTCCCGGTTCGATTTTGGTCTGGTACTAATGGTACCATTAGTACCGATTCGAACGGCTATGCATTAGTACCGCTTTGTGTTGAACCTTTAGTACCGATTCGTGGTGGCAGGCTGGCGTCAGGCCGGGGGCCCCACGAGCCCCTTTAGTCCCGGTTTGTGGCACAAACCGGTACTAAAGGGCCAACCTTTAGTAC
>NW_025271943.1:0-1374 GCF_018294505.1 Triticum aestivum | reverse complement strand
TGTGTGTGCGTTCTTGTGCTATTGAGAGAAGAGAGAATTGTGAGAGACAACGAGAGGTAGAAGAAGAAGGCGCTGCGAGAGGCGGCGCCAACAGGCCTCAAGACAGTCCGATTCTCCAATTATAGGCAGATTACTCCACTGCAAAGCTAATGATACATCTTCAGAGATTGCTGACAGTTCTAACTCAAGAGCATTATCACACGTGCTAAGATGTCGACATGCAGTAAATATGATCCCACCACTTGAGTCTCTGAGCAACATATCGTTTGCCGACGAGCCATCGGAGCGCAGATATGATCCATCTGTATCAACGAAAAAACTAGCGTGCTATTTCACCGTTATAGCATCGTTACAGCGTATTTGAAGAGGAAACACTAAGTTTTAGCAAATTCGGCCGCTACGGCGCTATCATATTATTCCATTCTCTACTAGTGTGAATTCTAACGTCCATTATCTGTTCTCTATCGTTCCAATAGTTTAATGGTGCATCGTGGTTGGTCTAGATTCAGCAAAGGTGCAATCTTTCTAGCTCTGTCATGTAAGATTGTAATCTGGTGCTACCAGTAACTGTGAAGTTGACCTCTTAAGTTGAACAATTGTTGCTGTCAATTACTCTACTGCATCTAGGTGTGCCATGATCAGTGGAGGAATTGTGATATACGTATGACATATTTCCTTTAGCTTTCGTGGTGTATTTTTTCCATTTTTTATGGGAAGGGTCAGCGGGCTTACTAAGCGACGAGAGATATCCATTGAGGACGTAAGTGAGAGAGATGTAGAGACATGCAAGATAGACACTAGGGGTTGGGACATGTGGCTCGGCCAGGACATCAAAGGATTCTACGTATTTTCCACAAGCATGATCACTACCAATTCTTTAAAAAGAACTGACATTGATAATTGAGTATGACTTCAATTCTTTCTGAAAACGCACATTGATACTTGTGTATGACATGGTGCTAATATTATAGGCCGTACAAGATAAAGCAAGCCACTCATCGAAAAAAGAATAAAACACATAATTCATTATTCCATTGCCAAGTAGTACACTCACTGAAATATTTGTAGATTCATCACACTAATACATATATGAGTAAACAATATAATTCAGGCATGCCCACATAGACTACATAGCATTATTAATGCACGGCGATCGATATCACACTCGCTCACCTTATTCAATTGATTCTAGCCTTTAATAATAAAGGCACAAAAGGTAAAGCCAGCCATGAAAGGCAGGCTAGCTAGCCAACATATGGTGCAGGAGGAACAACCACCCACGTATTAGGCACCGGGCCGACATCGTTGTAAATGATAACGCGTTCTTGGTCTTATGGCGGTGGGGATGGAGCCTCTCCTGGAGGGAGTACTCGG
>NW_025271942.1:0-1374 GCF_018294505.1 Triticum aestivum | reverse complement strand
ATTTTGATATGACCTCTAATCTTGGTGATGATTCTGTGTTGAATGACTTATTGCATGTTTGCTTATTTAAGCATGTTGTAGCATGTAAATTTGATGCAAGTAAGGTTTATTCACCAATGTTGGGATGGTTTAATGATGAACATTGTCAATCTTTTGAAATGAATAAGAGCTTCACTTATATGTGCAAACTGAGTTGCAATATTTTCATGCCTTCTACTTCTTGTGCTAATTTTTTGGCTTTAGATTTTATGAACTATGCAAGTTACTCATCTATTCATCTGTCATATATGCAAAAATCAAGGGAAGTAAAAATGGATGACATATACATATACAACATGTACACCTTGTCTCTTTTGTTAGCCACATTTCAGATTAAGCAACGCCGAGGACGGCTTTATTTTCAAGAAGGGGAGGATGATGAGGACATGACTACCTTGGATATGACAAAAAATATTGCATATATGCATATTTGTCAGGTGATTTCTAGTGCAAACTATTCAATAATCTATTTATGTTATCCAGAACAAAAATACTTCACACACTTTTGTGTTTTGTCTAATTGCAGGTGTATGGGACATTTGTACAATCCACATATGAAGACAAGGAAGAAAGAGATGTTTATTTGCTGTCCAAAAAGTTCTCTCACGTCACTTTTGGCCCAAGAGAAGATAGAGTCCAAGTCTCTCACATTCTGGATTCAGATTCGGACTGCACAGACACACTTGACTCAAAACGCACACAAGTTTTTCATACGGACTCCGAATTGGGTGATTCTTTTTTTGTTGGAAACTAGATTTCGTGCACTTTCCAACCTAATTGGAATCACCTTCAAATTCGTCCGGAGCGTTGAGTTGTGGACGAAACAATCTGATGCTGCAGCAGAATCCGAGTCAAACTACAAGTCCAAAGGTGTTACATCACCTCCACTTGGGCCCATTGGCCTTGTACGACCTAGATTTAGTTTTAGGCTGACTTGGGACGTCCTCCCACCTCCTTGGCCGCCACCCCTTGCTCCTATATAAGTAGATCCATCTAGTAGCTTTTCCTTGGGTTTTGTTTAGATTAAAAGTTCGCCATAGCTGCAACTTCGCGTACTTCGTTTGTGTTCAACGACCAGACAAAGGCGTCACAGAACCCCACCTTGATCAATAAAGCTTTCATCTTATATTCGCAATATCTAGATTGCAATCTCAGTTTCTTGCTTGTTCTTCGTTTGCTCGCAGAAAACAGACCCTCGTGGTCAGGTTGATCGTGCTCCGGCGTGGTCAATAACCTGATAGAGGCAAAGGTGTCCCGTCTTTCGATGAGATGATGGATATCGCTTTGGTGGAACTCGACTTTGACGATCCGACTACGAACGTGCGAGGACGTCGC
>NW_025271941.1:0-1374 GCF_018294505.1 Triticum aestivum | reverse complement strand
CACATGTCCTGAAGGAGGCAAGCCCTGGAGCTTCAAGAAAGGAACTGATTACTCCTTTGAGGACCCTTTCACAATGGTGGAGGTTCGCAACATAGCTTAATATCTGTGGGGCCAGGGCCGAGCCGGCAAAATCCGAGGCCCTGTGCCAAACTCGAAAATGGGCCTTACCTCACTAAATCTTTGATTTTTTTTGTTTCTTTCTACGCTTTTGGTAACCAGATTCATGTTTTCTAATCAAAGACATGACTTGGATCTTGCAATACGAGACGCCTAATAGATGAAAAAAATAAATAGCTAGAAGAATTTTGCAGAACTAAATAGCGGACGTAAATTGCAACTCACAATCAAGGCCTCACGTGATCGCCGGTTATCAAAGCGACGATGCTTAAGAAATTGGAGATCGGAAGATGGCTTGAACCTTCCATTCCTTCATGTCCTCCCTGCCTCGCTGCCGTTCGTGGTCCTGCTCTCCTGATGTAAGGAGGAGACCGAAGAATGGATATAACCTGCAATTTAGCTTAACTCGGCCGCCGGAGGAGAAAATTAATAGATTGGCTTTGTTCGTCTCAATGGATCGCTGGATTTTATTTTTCTTAGGCAGATCGATCGCTTTTCTGGAGAGAAGGCAGATCGATCGCTGGATGAGCCGCACGTCCCAATCGGGGCCTGTTTCACCCAGAGGAAAGACGGAAGGAGGCTCGTGTACAAAGGATAAAAGACCCAGCCAATTAGACTTTGCCTAGCCGTGCGTACAAAATCTGAGGCCCCTAAAAACTGGGGGCCCTGTGCCGGCGCACAGGTTGCACCCCCATGGGCTCGGGCCTGTGTGGGGCAATGGAGTTTTTTTGGTATCTGCTTCTTTTGGCACCTGACTTTGGTGGTATTACGTTGCAGATTTTATGTTAAATTCGTGGTCCGGTGTTTGGTGAGAGTCAGAAATACTATGGACTAACGTTAGCTTGCTTGCCGCTTTACCTGTGTCATCAGTTTCCCATAGTATATGCTCCTTAAAACTTTTTGATTGCGGCAGCATGTTTTATATGTATTTTGTGGATCATGTCCTCCTAATCATCATGCAGATCAATTATCATCAGAACAATGGTCTTTAGGCATGCATTGTTTTGATTATACATGTCTTTGAACTTCATGGTTAAATATCTTTGGCCAATATAGCTTGAAACACCGGTACCATTTCATTTTTGGCCTTCCCTGCATGTTTGATTGAGCTTATCAATATTATTAGACTACATCAGTTATTAAAAAAATATTGTTACCTGTGGTACTCTTATACCTTTTATCATTTTGTTAGAAAATTTCCTTGATTTATAATTTTACATTGCACTGATTCTTGACATAAGCAAAGAAGAAGCGTAC
>NW_025271940.1:0-1374 GCF_018294505.1 Triticum aestivum | reverse complement strand
TAGCAGGAACAGCTCTGGTGCGGTGGAGGGTGGCGAAGTTGGAGCGGCAGCGGTGAGGCGCAGGACGGCGTGGTTGAACTGGCTCGGGTACGGACGGCTCGGCCTCGGCTTCAACTACTAGCCGTGGAGGGTGTTGCGGTTGAGGTTGCGGTGGACGACGACGTCGGGGTATCGGCTCCGGCGTGATGGAGGAGGGCGGCGGTTGATGGGTGGGATGGGGTGGCGGACGGAGGACGCCGAGGTTTCACGGCTGGTGGAGAGGTAGTTTTGGGGCCCACGGAGTACGAATGGGGAATCGGACGGGTGGGGGGAACCATGTTTCGGTCTGGGACGCGCTTGTTTTTGGCTTTTTTGAACAGAAGATGGGACGCGCTTGTTTGAAATTTGGGGAAAGTACAAACTTTCCCCCTTCTTAAATTTCGGACCTACTGCGGGTCAGGGGTAGGATGGTAATCCCAGGTGTCCCAAATAGTGGGCGGGAGCGATTTCGGCCGCGCGCATGTGTGCTTAGGCACCATTGTGTATGATTGTTTTTCGGATGCGGTTGTGTGGCGTCTAGATGAAGCTACAAACCTACCCCGGTTTAGACCTTTGGACATCGGGCTGGTAGGTTTCACGGGTCGGAGTTATTAGAAAAGTAATTTCCTTGTACTACCAAACATTGGTCTCACGCGGTTTCGGGCGAGTAGAGGCTCTTTTGGCGCTTTGTTTGAAATTTTGAAACACAAGCATTCACGTTTAGAGTACTCTTGAACTATGAGGATTGACCTAAATATACAACGTTATATTTGACCTTGTATGTTTGAAAACCTCATTAAATTATCCGCTTCTTTTTGAAATTTTGACACTTGAAAATCCTATAACTACGATTATTTTGGAATGGAGGAGCTAAATTTGAATCTATTTTGTACACGACTACATATGCTATTATGTACAAAATCAGAGCAAAGATTGGTGCCCCATAATTTAGGTATGGTTTACAAATGCCATGATATCAAATTCAAATAATTGAATGGACTTCATGTTGAATTCGTTTTTTTAAACCACATTAAGTTGAATTCAAATGTATGCTAGTTCATAGGTAGTAGCTATTTATAATGTCCATTGTGTAACTTTCGTATGTATAATGTGCTTTACACACACAACATGAACTATACTCACGTTTATATTCGATTGCTAAAGCGATGCATTGTCTGGAGTTCAAAATACTAACTATGTGGATCAATTGTGTCGAATAATAACATAGACATGCTCAAATTCGATAGAATCTAGATGTCTGATGGATCAATGACCGCTCCTTACGCGAATTGCAAATATCATGATCCCATCCTAATATTTGGATACAATTTATATCTTTAATCAATGTGTAGAGCA
>NW_025271939.1:0-1374 GCF_018294505.1 Triticum aestivum | reverse complement strand
GCAAGTGTTGATGACCTACACGTAAACACACCTCGGGGATCATTAATCGTGGAAATCGCTCCAGGACCTCAAAAAGGTGAGCAATAGCACATGACACGGGTCGAATCAGCCAAAACGGCGAGTGTCGATGACCTGCACGTAATAGGACCTTGTAGTTCAACAAGCAAGGAAATCGCACAGGGACCCCAAAATGGTGAGTAATAGCCCATGAAACGGGCCAGAATCGGGCAAAACGAAGAGTGTTGATGAATGACACGTAAGCGCTTCTTGGGGTTCAGCAACCATTAAAATCGCTTCAGGACCCCAAAACGGTGATTAATAGTCCACGAAACGGGCCAGAATCAGCGAAAATTGTGAGTGTTAATGACCTACACGTAAGCGCACATTAGGGTTCAATAACCATAAAATCGCTCCGAAACCCCAAATCAATGAGTAATATCCCATGAAACGGGCCAGAATCGGCCAAAATGGCGAGTGTTGATGAACGATAGGTAAATGCACCCCGAGGTTCATTAATCGTGGAAATCGCTCCAAGACCACAAAATGGTGAGTAATAGTCCACGAAATGCGCCAAAATCGGCCAAAACTGCAAGTGTTGATGACCTACACGTGAACACACCTCGGGGATCATTAATCGTGGAAATCGCTCCAGGACCTCAAAAAGGTGAGCAATAGCACATGACACGGGTCGAATCAGCCAAAACGGCGAGTGTCGATGACCTGCACGTAATAGGACCTTGTAGTTCAACAAGCAAGGAAATCGCACAGGGACCCCAAAATGGTGAGTAATAGCCCATGAAACGGGCCAGAATCGGGCAAAACGAAGAGTGTTGATGAATGACATGTAAGCGCTTCTTGGGGTTCAGCAACCATTAAAATCGCTTCAGGACCCCAAAACGGTGATTAATAGTCCACGAAACGGGCCAGAATCAGCGAAAATTGTGAGTGTTAATGACCTACACGTAAGCGCACATTAGGGTTCAGTAACCATAAAATCGCTCCGAAACCCCAAATCAATGAGTAATATCCCATGAAACGGGCAAGAATCGGCCAAAATGGCGAGTGTTGATGAACGACACGTAAGCACACCTTGGGCTTCAGCAACCATAAAAAACGCTCTGGGACCCCAAATTGGTGAGTAGTAGTCCACGAAACGGGCCAGAATCGGCCAAAACAGCGAGTGTTAATGACCTGCACGTAAGCGCACCTCGGGGTTCAGTAACCATGGAAATTGCTCCTTACCCCAAAACGGTGAGTAATAGTTTATGAAACGGGTCAGAATCATCAAAGAGGTGAGTGCTGATGAATGATACATAAGCGCACCTTGGGGTTCAGCAACCATAAAAGTCGCTCTAGGATCCCAAAACGGTGAGT
>NW_025271938.1:0-1374 GCF_018294505.1 Triticum aestivum | reverse complement strand
GACCCTGAAGTTTCTTATGTCGAGGATAGACTGAAAGGTGACCTTTGGAGCGCGCTGAAGGCAAATTTCAGCCTCCCGCCAGAGGAGGATCTGGATAGCTGATGTCGCTTGAACTACGTGGGTATTTCCCCAAAGAGGAAGGGATGAGTGCAGCACAACTACGGTAGTATTTCCCTCAGTGATGAGACCAAAGTTATCGAACCAGTAGGAGGACCACGCAACACTATGTAAACGGTACCTGCACACAAAGAATAAAACACTTGCAACCCGACGTGTTAAAGGAGTTGTCAATTCCTTTCGGGTAACCGCGCCTGAAGTTGTCCTAGTAACGGGATAAAATTGTAGTAGATTGAAAGTTGCAAATAAAAGCAAATAAAACCCATCAAGGTATTTTTGAGTTTTTGATAATATATATCTGAAAATAAAAGTTGCAAATCAAGGAAAAGGCAAATGGCAATATAGATCTGAAAGTATATGATAGGAAAATAGACCCGGGGGCCGTAGATTTCACTAGTGGCTTCTCTCAAAAAATAGCAACGGTGGAATTTCTCCTGTTGGCAAATTGATAGAAAAGCAAATAATTATGATCATATCCAAGACAATGATCATGATATAGGCATCACCTCCAAGATTAGTAGACCGGCTCCTGCCTGCATCTACTACTATTACTCCACACATCGACCGCTATCCAGCATGCATCTAGTGTATTAAGTTCATGGAGGAACGGAGTAATGCAATAAGAACGATGACATGATGTAGACAAGATCTATTCATGTAGGAATAGACCCCATATTTTTATCCTTAATAGCAACGACACCTGCGTGCCTGACTGCCCCTTCTGTCACTGGGAAAGGACACCGCAAGATCGACCCATCACAAAGCACCTCTTCACATTGCAAGATAAATAGATCAAGTTGGCCAAATAAAACGCAAATATCGGAGAAGAAATACGAGGCTATAATAATCACGAATGGATATAAAATCAAAGGCAAATCTGATCATAAACTCACAATTCATCGGATCCCGACAAACACACCGCACAAAGTCATTACATCAAATAGATCTCCGAGAGACCATTGTATTGAGAAACATAGAGAGAAAAATCCATCTAGCTACTGCCTACGGACCCGTAGGTCCGTGGTGAACTACTCATGCATCATCGGAGAGGCACCAATGATGATGATCAACCCCTCGGTGACCGTGTTCCCCTCCGGCAGAGTGCCGGAACATGGCTCTAGATTGGATCTCATGGTTTTGGAACTTGTGGCGGTTGGATCAATAATTCTTCGACTCCCCTAGGGTTTCTGTAATATTTGGGTATTTATAGGGCGAAGAGGCAGTGCGGGAGGCCACCGAGGAGGGCGCAACCCACCA
>NW_025271937.1:0-1374 GCF_018294505.1 Triticum aestivum | reverse complement strand
TATGTTACTAAGCTCGAGAACAATCTTGCTTTTCAGGGCAAGACGATATGATCAATAGAGCAAGAATTTGAAATAATCCTAACTCATCGATCGAGGAGTGAACCAGGAGAATGGACTAGGTAGCACGATCAATCTTAGAATGATGATTCAATAACCAACACACTAAGAATAAAATTATTGTCTTTTAACTACCCAGCAACGAGGTTGCTAGGCGTATTGATTTCACGCATCACAATTCATTTGTCGGTATTCCGGTTGCATCAACACGAAGACCGAGGAATGACTAATGACGACAAGAAGTATCACTGTACCAGGAGTTCATAGGATGGTGTGCAATTCCTATAACAATCCCGATTTAAAGATGGTAATACTCCAAGGTAGAACAGAACAAAAGCTGGATTAGCAATTTGATCTGCGGAGCACAACTTCTTTGACCCAATCCTGGATATGGAAGAGGTACTGGAGTTTGTTTCTCCTAGTCATCCCAGAATGGAATGGCTTGACAGACCACAAGAGTCATAGGCATCGATGAACGAACGCACTCATACTCTTGACTATCAATTGATAGACGAGGGTCAGAATGCAACTAAAGAGAACAGCTCAAAGGAACATATAACTTTCTGAGTTGTGGATGCATAGATTAGTATGTCGAACCAAGTTCAACATATTTCTTCCGGATAACCCATGCAGAAAGGTAGAACTGGCAGAGTCACGATTTATGAGTGGAGATCTCCTCAAGAGTACTCTAATTGTGATCTTTTTTTGATCCAATAAACATCTGCCATAAGTAGTTCATGGTATTTGGAAGAAGAAGATACCACGGACTTCAAGGACTATCGCAAAGGTTACTAATATCCTAAAGGCACTAGCAATTGCTATCAACATGAAGTAGGTAGAGTGAATCTCGGGTTCAAATCCCAGGGATAGAATACCTACTACTAAGTAGCATCACGGGATGCTTTCGAGAATGATGGCCAGAATCATCACACTGGGAACACAAATCATGGCTAAATTACTAGATGATCCCCTAAGACACCTAGGGTCATAATAATAACTCCAACATAATGTCAAGGCAATAGAATACCTCAACTCAACAATTAGTGTGATTGAGCTGGCATAAAGGAGCATCGAAACCAGAGGGAAAGGATTTGCAAATGCATCAGACTATTTAGAAACCTGGAATGACTCGGACAGCATAACGGCTGTAAATGCTCAGAAAAGATTTGAGACATTCACAAAAATGGTGGCATAACCACTCAGAAGCACAATATCAAGGTTTGGAGATCAACAATTAACATACAGAAGATAGTAGGAGCTGAACTGAGGCTTGAATCAACAATCTTATAAGTCTACGGATTAGTAACACGTGATCCT
>NW_025271936.1:0-1374 GCF_018294505.1 Triticum aestivum | reverse complement strand
CCCCCCCCTCACGGACGGCGATGACACGTTAGTAGACGTTCTGCGGTAACGATGCGTCGTCAATATTACTAAATACTCGGAGCGCGATAAAATCATGAGTTTTTTTGCACGACGCGGGCACATGTGCTATAGGAACGATGGTATTTTTTCATAATTTTTGGTGATGGATAAGTATCCGAAAAATTCCCTCTACGCGGATTGCCCTTCGCGCGTCTACGGCTGTGGCCGGCGGCCTCCGGGGGCTAGCATGCCGCCAAATCTTGCATAGGCGGCCTCTCACAAGTCTAGAAGTGCTGTGGCGGTTGCAAACGCCCGGCACGCGTGTCCGGGGTCTGCCCCCCCCCCTCACGGACGGCGCCGCCGCCGGCACCTGGAGGGGGGAAACGGACGCGTGGGGTCTACACAGAGGGGATCTTGCTGTGGGTCTGGCCCGGAGGTTGCTCCAAAGTGTTCCTATGGGCTAACCTAACACAACCGGGTGGGGAGGTTCATCCGATGAGATCATCGTGGAACATGTGGGAGCCAACATGGGTATCCAGATCCCGCTGTTGGTTATTGGCTGGAGAGTTGTCTCGGTCATGTCTGCATGGTTCCCGAACCCGTAGGGTCTACACACTTAAGGTTCGATGACGCTAGGGTTATAGGGAATAGATATACGTGGTTACCTAATGTTGTTCGGAGTCTCAGATGAGATCCCGGACATCACGAGGAGTTCCGGAATGGTCCAGAGGTAAAGATTTATATATGGGAAGTCCTGTTTTGGTCACCGGAAAAGTTTCGGGTGCTATCGGTAACGTACCGGGACCACCGGGAGGGTCTCGGGGGTCCACCAAGTGGGGCTACCTGCCCCAGAGGGCTGCGTGGGCCAAGTGTGAGAGGGGACCAGTCCCAGGTGGACCACTGTCTTTTCTGTCACTAGGCTTGCTCGATGCAACAAGAAAAGGACAGAAGTCTGACAAGAAGATAAAACTGGCAGATACAGTCATCATCCGCATCCTCTCTCAGTTCAAAAAGAACAACGGCAAGCTAGAAAATGGACAAGCAGCACTTGCTAGAAATCAGCTGGGAAGCCAATTCTCATGGGCCTGCAACTTGCCAACACACATCCACACAATCCTTGTATGGCATATCGCCACAACCATCTCCCGGAACGAGCTGTCGCTGAAGGGCAACGACGACCTCCTTGTTGCCGTGAGACTGTCGGATTACTGTGCCTACTTGGTAGCTTTTGTTCCCGACATGCTGCCTGGTCATGGCTACGACACACGACGCATCTTCGACGCTGTGGTCATGGAGGCTCGGCAGCGCCTTGCCGGATGTGAAACTCTGAGTGGTAGGTATGAGAAGTTGATCACAGGCTTGCATGACGACGAT
>NW_025271935.1:0-1374 GCF_018294505.1 Triticum aestivum | reverse complement strand
GTGGAGGGGTGGTTGAACAGGACCCTGTGGTGTGGAGGGCTGGATGAACAGTAGACGGTGGAGGGGTGCCCGTGGAGGGGTGGTTGAACAGGACCCCGTGGTGTGGAGGGCTGGATGAATAGTAGATGGTGGAGGAGTGGTTGAATAGTAGCCGGTGGAGTAGCGCGCGGTGGAGGCTGGATGAACAGGAGCCCGTGGATGAACAGTCGCAGGTGGAGGCTGGAGGAGGTCGACGGTGGATGAACAGTAGCTCGTGGAGGCTGGAGGGGGTCGACGGTGGAGATGAACAGTATCTCGTGGAGTCCCGTTTTGCGGTACGCCACACCCCTCCTGATGAACAGGACCCCCGTTTCGACCGTAGGAGGTCCGTTTCCTCCGTTTTGCGGTACGCCAGACCCCTCCCGATGAACAGGATCCCATTTCGAACGTGGCCAGTCGAAAACAAGGCTGTTTCCTCCGTTCTGCGGTACGCCAGGCCTCGTTTCCATCGCCTGTTCCATCCAAGCCCTCCCGATGAACACGACGCATTCCGTTGCCTCCCCAAGAACACGACGCATTCCGTTGCCTCCCCATGAACACGACGCATTCCGTTGCCTCCCCATGAACATGACGCATTCCGTTGCCTCCCCATGAACACGACGACGACGTTGTTTCTCCGTTCCGACCCAGCCATGTACACGAGCCCTCGCCGTACGTATGCATGAGTAGGCGTTCGAGACCCCGCCCGTATGTACACATACGTGGCCGTATTTTCTTTCTTGCACCATGTCCGCCTCTACTACGACACGTGCACGCCTCTACATCGACCAATATATATGTACGTACACGTTCGCGACCAGAATGACAACGCTACGTACGCTTCGACCAGGTGGGTCCCGACTGTCAGGCACTTCCTTGCGTGCGAAGATGTAGCTGGTGGGTCCCAGCAGTCAGGGGGAGAAATACTGTGGCCCATCCGGTGGGTCCCCGCTGTCAGGTGGAGGAATAATTATTTTGCATGTAATAAGGAGGCACTTCCTTGCTGCGGCCGTGGACCCAGCTGTCAGCCTCTCCACGTGCAGCCCACGTCCGATGGATGCCGTTCCTTGACCACGTTGACCACGCCGCGCCGAGAGCACCATGGCGGTGGATGATGGCGAGGCCTAGGAAGGGGACGACGCGGAGCCGAGGAAGACGCGATAGTGGATGCCCACACGTAGAGGAGTACGGGGGTTCACTGTTTCACTGCGGTGTGAGGCTGCCGTCGTCGCAGAATAACAGGGGGTGTGGTAGGGGGCGGTGAGGCCTCCGCCGCATTGCAGCCGTCCACGGGAGGCAGCACAAGGCACGACCGGCGCTGGTTTGGGCGGCTGGAGCAAGAAGACCAGAGGTTGA
>NW_025271934.1:0-1374 GCF_018294505.1 Triticum aestivum | reverse complement strand
TAAGAGAGGCTACTAAAGATAAACAACTAGATGGTCAGATCCCACACATACCAAGCATTTCAATAGCATACACACAATATGCTCGATATGTGCAAATACAACATGGCATCACAACATGACTCTACGACTCAAGTAATTTATTCAATAGGCTCCGAGGAGCGAGATATTACAAACATGGGTCTCATGACCCAACAATCAGAGCATACAAATCAAAACACAAGCGGAAGCTATCATGTCTGAGTACAGACATCTATAAATGAAAAAGGCTGAGAAGCCTGACTATCTACCAGATCCTGCCGAGGGCACAAGATCGTAGCTGAGGTAACAAGCTAAACGTCGAAGTCCACGCGAAACTACTAGCGAGACCGAAGTCTCTCTGCAAAAACATAAATAGGCAAACGTGAGTACAAATGTACCCAGCAAGACTTACATCAGAACTATCTACATATGCATCATTATCAACAAAGGGGATGGTGGGGTTTAACTGCAGCAAGCCAGCTTTGACTCGGTGGCTATCCTGAACTACGACTGCGAGTAACTCTTTGAGGTGGCGCACACGAGTCCACGTATTCACCATATCAATACACCACTATGGATCCGCTCCCGTCTCCCTACGAGAACGCCATCCATAGCACTCACGCTTATCTTGCGTATTTTAGAGTATCCACTTTCACTTGTCTATGAACTGATATAAGCAACCCAGAAGTCCTTTTCCACGGACACGGCTATTCGAATAGATGATGTTAACCCTGCAGGGGTGTACTCCTTCACACACGCTCTCACCACTTACCGCCGTTTACACGACATGTACTCGGCAACCTTCAAGCGGAAGCCCAACGTGGGTGTCGGCCACGGCCTGCCTAAACACTCAAGTCTCTAGTCCAGGTTTATCGCCTATTCGGGTTCCATCCATGAGGAGATCCGGCCAGAGTTTCGCTCACAGCCCCAAACGATGTGAACAGGGTTCCCGAGACACCAAACGGGCGCCCGGTACACCGTGCCACGTGCCTACCGCATCACAGCCCACCCCTACGGTCAGCGCTGCGCACGGCCTCCAGCATACTACAAACACCAGAAACTACTTGCAACTCCTGGACAGAGGACAAGGGTGATCAAGAAGCCGAGAGGGTCCATTGGTTTCGGGCCCAATGCGTGGTAGTAGCTGAATCATGGATCACAAACACAGAACTCAGTTCCTGAGGACGGCTGCAATGAGACAACCCACCATGTACTCCTACATGGCCTCTCACCGCTACCTTTACCAAATCGTGTTCACACACTTAGCTCACACACAGTAGGACATGTTCACACGCCTCTGATTCATCCCCGATGAATCAGACCTGACTCAACTCTAAGCAGTAGCAGGCATGACAA
>NW_025271933.1:0-1374 GCF_018294505.1 Triticum aestivum | reverse complement strand
GAAGCCTCGGTACAATGCTGACGACCCTAAAAAGGGTGGATCCAACCTCAGCCTTTTCAAAGGGAATCTCGCACCAGCCAGTGTTTCAAATCCAGTATCTTTGGATAACGAACAATGGCGGACCATTTCGTTGTATATCTTCAACAACCTGATAGAAGTGCGGCCGTACATCGAGTAAGTTCTCGGTACATAGTTTCGCAACTTCTATTTCCTTTGAACTGCTCTTATTCCTGGATATTTCATACAGTCGATACGTCGCCTTATTCTCGTATGGAGCGGTGATCCAAAAGGATTCTGTCGAAGAGTATGAGCTTCTCGCAAAGCAAGGAGGCGGCTATCCCGGTTTCATCTCTTGGTTCAAACAAACGGTAATTTCTATTAGACTTGTAGGCTAATTTGTAGGCGGCTATCCCGGTTTCATTCGCTAATTTGTGCGTAATGCAACAATCCTTTCATATTAAAATTGTAGGCTAATTCAGAGTCTATGGACGCCGAATTGAGACAAGTGGCTAATGGTTTTGACTATAAGGTCCGTTCATTTGACAAATACGACATCAACGGGTATCGCTTTCGTACCTATGGCAAAGAGCTATCTATGACCGACCGAAAGTCTACAAATTGTTGTGTATCTGCTATCGGCGAAGGAGGTACCGAGTATTATGGGAGAGTTGAAGCAATTTATGAACTTCTATTCTATGGTGAAAACCCACCGAATGTCGTAGTCTTCAAATGTTATTGGTTTCAGCCGAAGGAGACTAGAAGGACTCATGAACATATAGGGCTAGTTGAAATCAACCAAAGCACCCATTTAGATGTTCCTGATGTCTATATTACGGCTCAACAGGCGACCCAAGTATTCTATCTACCATGGGCCTGCCAAACTAATCCAAATCTAAAAGGTTGGGATGTCGTTTATGAAGTGCCGCCACGTGCTAGACTATCTCCCCCAAAGGAAGAGGATTATGAACCTCACATTAACCCAGACACATATGAAGGAGAATTCTTCCAAGAGACACGTCTTTCCAAAAAGCGTTTCAAGAACCGCTATACTTCACCCCAAAACATTGAAGTAGACAGCGACAGTGAATCCGACATCACCCCAGAGGAGGAACAAGAAGAGCCGGAACAAGAAGAGGTTACTGCTGCGGATGACCTATCATTGCTTGACCGATTACGTCAAGGTGGCCTTGCACATGTTGATGCCACTGAACCCTATGAGCCCGTCATTGATTATAGTGATGATGATGATTATGCATTTATTGATGATACTGATCGAGATTATTAGTAGTGTCAGGTATTAAATTTTTTAATGTTGTACTTGATGATGATACACTTAAGTGATACACATATTATTATTCATGTCGGTCTTTTTTT
>NW_025271932.1:0-1374 GCF_018294505.1 Triticum aestivum | reverse complement strand
ACGTACTGTTCGTGTGCATTTTAGTATCTCTACATATGCTGATTATGTTGATTGTGATGTGGTACCCATGCAAGCATGTTCCTTATTACTAGGTAGACCATGGCAATTTGATAAAAATTTTGTACACCATGGTAGAAACAATCAGTATACTCTTGTTCATAAGGATAAAAATATTACTTTGCTTCCTATGACTCCTGATTCCATTTTGAAAGATGACATTAATAGAGCTAATAAAGCAAAACAGGAGAAAAATAAGAGTGAAAATCAGATTGTGGCAAAGGAATTTGAGCAACAAATGAAACCTAATAATAAACCATCTAGTGTTGTTTCTGAAATTAAATTGAAAAGTGCATGTTTACTTGCCACAAAATCTGATATTGATGAACTAGATTTCAGCAAATCTGTTTGCTATGCTTTTGTGTGCAAAGAGGCATTATTTTCATTCGAGGACGTGCCTTCCTCTTTGTCCCCTGCTGTCACTAACATTTTGCACGAGTTCGCTGACGTCTTCCCACAAGACGTGCCACCGGGATTACCACCTATTCGAGGGATTGAGCATCAAATTGACTTAATTCCCGGTGCATCTCTACCCAACCGTGCACCATACCGTACCAATCCAGAGGAGACGAAGGAGATTATGCGTCAAGTACAGGAGCTGCTCGACAAAGGTTATATACGCGAATCTCTTAGTCCTTGTGCTGTTCCTATTATACTAGTGCCTAAAAAGGATGGTACGTCGCGTATGTGTGTTGATTGTAGAGGCATTAATAATATTACTAGTCGTTATCGTCATCCTATTCCTAGGCTAGATGATATGCTTGATGAATTGAGTGGCTCTACAATATTCTCCAAAGTTGATTTGCGTAGTGGATACCATCAAATTTGTATGAAATTGGGAGATGAATGGAAAACTGCATTTAAAACTAAGTTTGGTTTATATGAGTGGTTAGTCATGCCTTTTGGGTTAACTAATGCACCTAGTACTTTCATGAGACTAATGAACGAAGTTTTACGTGCTTTCATTGGACGATTTGTGGTAGTCTATTTTGATGATATACTGATTTATAGCAAATCTTTGGAAGAACATTTGGAACATTTACGTGCTGTTTTTATTGCTCTACGTGATGCACGTTTGTTTGGTAACCTTGGGAAGTGCACCTTTTGCACCGACCGAGTATCTTTTCTTGGCTATGTTGTTACTCCACAGGGAATTGAAGTTGATAAAGCCAAGATTGAAGCTATTGAGAGTTGGCCGCAGCCCAAAACGGTCACACAAGTGCGGAGTTTTCTTGGACTCGCTGGTTTCTATAGGCGTTTTGTGAGAGATTTTAGCACCATTGCTGCACCTCTCAACGAGCTTACAAAGAAGGATGT
>NW_025271931.1:0-1374 GCF_018294505.1 Triticum aestivum | reverse complement strand
CCGGTGTCATCCTGTCAATAAGCAAGTGTTGATAAGGCGGACAGCATCAGACAACATATACTGCAAGAATTTAAAAGATTTAAGGGTTACCTCTGATTCGGAGCTATCGCTTAATTGCAGCAGCTCCGAAGCAGTGGGTCTGTTTCCCTTTTTGCGAGGGGCGGCTCTCTTGGCGGCTTTCTTCGCCTTCCTGGCCTTCTTGGCCGCCTCGTGGTCATACTTGACCCGCCAGAATTTATCATCAGCCTGAGAAATACAGTAATGAGCTCTTAGTAAGATGACAGGTAAAACAAAATGGAAAGGTTAAAGTCAGCGGCTTACCGCTGGGGCTGGATTGGTCTTGCAGAACGGGGCTAGCCCGATTCTTCCACAGTCTGCCAGGCTCTCGTTTAAAAGAGCCTTGGTCTCTTCTTCAGCAACGTCTTCTGGAAGATCATTGCGACTGTGCCTCTGCGGGTCATCCTTTCGCCCGGTGTACTCACACATTAAGCCGGGGTGGCGGCTCAATGGGATCACCCGCCATGAGATCCAGACCCGGACCAGGTCAATTCCGTTCAGACCATTGCCTAGCAGGGCTTTGATCTTGTTGATCGTTGGAAGCAGAGGCTGGCGTTCTGCGGCAGTCAGTTTGTCGGATAATGGATGAGTTGGCTCCAGGCGCGTTGGGCGAAAGCCGGGCAGCGGGCTCTCATCAGCCGGGGACGTGTCTTGGCAGTAGAACCAAGTCATGTTCCAGTCCTTGGGGTGACTTGGCGGTTCTGCATAAGGGAACAGACAATCCCTGCGCCGTTGGATGGAGATGCCGCCTAACTCTAGACTTGGACCGTTTGCGCACTCGGTTTGGCGGTTCAAATAAAACAGCTCTCTGAAGAGCAGCAGACTCGGCTCTTCTCCAAGATATACTTCACAAAAAACTTGGAAGTTGCAGATGTTGGATATGGAATTGGGTCCTATATCCTGAGGCCGAAGATCAAAGAAGTTGAGCACGTCCCGGAAGAATTTTGAGCCGGGCGGTGCGAAGCCCCGGCTCATATGGTCGGCAAAGATCACTACCTCCCCGTCTCTCGGCTGTGGCCTTTCTTCGGACGGGTCAGGGGCACGGTAGGACATCACTTCCTTCTTAGGCAGATATCCGGATTTAACGAAGTTGGCCAGGGTCTCTTCGGTGACGCTGGATTTCATCCAGTTGCAAGTGATGGGAGCCTTGGGAGGCATGGTGACGGTTGGTGGTCTACGAGGAAGAGAAAAGTGTCCGGGTTAATTATAAGCCGGAGTATATCATTCAAGTTACAATGACGGCTTATGAAGGGGACTAATGGTATGTCTTGATACGGTGGGTTATCTAAGCCGTCGGGGTTTTCAGGATAAGTTGGT
>NW_025271930.1:0-1374 GCF_018294505.1 Triticum aestivum | reverse complement strand
GAAAGGTTCAGACCCGTTGACTATAACCTCTCTCACAAGCATAACATGATCAAACCCAGAACTCATCGAGTGTTAATCACATGGTAAATGTGAACTAGATTATTGACTCTAGTAAACTCTTTGGGTGTTAGTCACATGGGGATGTGACCTTGAGTGTTAATCACATATCGATGTGAACTAGATTATTGACTCTAGTGCAAGTGGGAGACTGTTGGAAATATGCCCTAGAGGCAATAATAAATTGATTATTATTATATTTCCTTGTTCATGATAATCGTTTATTATCCATGCTAGAATTGTATTGATAGGAAACTCAGATACATGTGTGGATACATAAACAACACCATGTCCCTAGTAAGCCTCTAGTTGACTAGCTCGTTAATCAATAGATGGTTACGGTTTCCTGACCATGGACATTGGATGTCGTTGATAATGGGATCACATCATTAGGAGAATGATGTGATGGACAAGACCCAATCCTAAGCCTAGCACAAGATCATGTAGTTCGTATGCTAAAGCTTTTCTAATGTCAAGTATCATTTCCTTAGACCATGAGATTGTGCAACTCCCGGATACCGTAGGAGTGCTTTGGGTGTGCCAAACGTCACAACATAACTGGGTGGCTATAAAGGTACACTACGGGTATCTCTGAAAGTGTCTGTTGGGTTGGCACAAATCGAGATTGGGATTTTGTCACTCCGTGTAAACGGAGAGGTATCTCTGGGCCCACTCGGTAGGACATCATCATAATGTGCACAATGTGACCAAGGGGTTGATCACGGGATGATGTGTTACGGAACGAGTAAAGAGACTTGCCGGTAACGAGATTGAACAAGGTATCGGTATACCGACGATCGAATCTCGGGCAAGTACCATACCGCTAGACAAAGGGAATTGTATACGGGATCGATTGAGTCCTTGACATCGTGGTTCATCTGATGAGATCATCGTGGAACGTGTGGGAGCCAACATGGGTATCCAGATCCCGCTGTTGGTTATTGACCGGAGAACATCTCGGTCATGTCTGCATGTCTCCCGAACCCGTAGGGTCTACACACTTAAGGTTCGATGACGCTAGGGTTATAAAGGAAGCTTGTATGTGGTTACCGAATGTTGTTCGGAGTCCCGGATGAGATCCCGGACGTCACGAGGAGTTCCGGAATGGTCCGGAGGTAAAGATTTATATATAGGAAGTCCTGTTTCGGCCATCGGGACAAGTTTCGGGGTCATCGGTATTGTATCGGGACCACCGGAAGGGTCCCGGGGGCCCACCGGGTGGGGCCACCTGCCCCGGGGGGCCACATGGGCTGTAGGGGGTGCGCCTTGGCCTACATGGGCCAAGGGCACCAGCCCCTAGAGGCCCATGCGCCAAGA
>NW_025271929.1:0-1374 GCF_018294505.1 Triticum aestivum | reverse complement strand
GGCACTCATAGCAGTAGACGAAGGGCTCCATAGCATCAAGGCACTCATAGCATCGACCAGGCCGTCCATCAAGCGGGAGTGGCTGTAGGGGATAGTGCGCCAGTTGAATATATGAGCAAGTTACTACAAGATTTAGTCTGAATAAGCACAAAATAAATCATGACGACTATAACAGATATTAAACTAATCATGTGGACTAGCATAGTAGATGGACAGATCGAATCTAGGACACAGACTAGAAACATGAATTCTACCACAATTTCGAACAGGAAGGATAGAAACACATACGGTGCAACGGGAGCAGCACCGTTGGCGTTGAGGTTGTCGCCCATGTCGTTGAGGAAGAGGTTGCTGAGGTTGGGGAAGAAATCATCATCGGTGAAGTCATCGTTGCCAGCAGTCACGAGAGTGAAGTCATCGTTCCCAAATTTCAACAGCGCCCGCTAAATGGAGTGTAGGAGGGAGTGGCTGTAGGAGAGGTTGCGGCGGCCGAATGGAGCGCGGGAGTAGCACACGAAGTAGTAGATTGTGCTCCTCCCTATAGTCTCTATCTCTACTCTTATGTCTATATCTACTACTATTCTTTCTTTTTTATAATATACTAGTAGCTATCAAATCGAATAGTATTGTGCTTCCAGGCTGCACGCCTAGCTGAACACGCCTCCTCGCCTCCATCAAACCCCTCTGTTAAACCCGCATGCAAACCGAGAAACCTACTCCGGCCCACAGGAGGAAATTGGTTGCCATTGGAGAATAATAGAGTCACGTCCAATCCATTTGAGTTAATTGCGTGTTAGCTTCTCCCACTATAAAAAGTTAATTGCATCCTTAATCTTGTATTCTAAGTACTCTGTGGATTCCACTGTTAGTATAGTGTACATGACTTGCAGGCTGGCTACAGATTCGTACAACAAGTTAAAAAGAAACAAATCAATCATTAATCTTGTATTCTAAGTACTCTATGGGTTCCATTGCTAGTACAGTTGCGAAAGAAGTATATATTAAAAAAATACAAAGCCTAAAGTTTAGGACAGAATTCGAACTCAGGTGATCGCGCTGCGAGCATCCGGCCCAGACCAGTACACCAGGTGTTCCTTGTGGACGATGCAAGAGATAAACCTTTATAACAATGAGCCCGTTTGTTGCAACGGATCCAAAGTAGAATAGTGCATATTCACGAATTTGAAACAAAATAGTTTAGTTTTGATATACATATCATTAAAAATATCTTATGTTTCACTCCAAATATATTCTTTGGGCTGTTTTATTGAGGTAAGGGAGGAATGTGGTTGGTTTCAAGATACTAAGGGGTTTTGTGTAAACCAGAGCACAGAAGTGGGAATTGTTGCAAAAGGCCAGAACTTACATCACAAC
>NW_025271928.1:0-1374 GCF_018294505.1 Triticum aestivum | reverse complement strand
CTTATATGATAAAAGATAGACCCGGGGGCCTTAGGTTTCACTAGTGGCTTCTCTCAAGATAGCATAAGTATTGCGATGGGTGAACAAATTACTGTCGGGCAATTGATAGAAAAACGAATAATTATGAGATTATCTAGGCATGATCATGTATATAGGCATCACGTCCGAGACAATTGGTCCGAAATGATTCTGCATCTACTACTATTACTCCATACATCAACCGCTATCCAGCATGCATCTAGAGTATTAAGTTCATAAAGAACAGAGTAACCATTAAGAAAGATGACATGATGTAGAGGGATAAACTCATGCAATATGATATAAACCCCATCTTTTTATCCTCGATGGCAACAATACAATACGTGCCTTGCTGCCCCTGCTGTCACTGGGAAAGGACACCGCAAGATTGAACCCAAAGCTAAGCACTCCTCCCATTGCAAGAAAGGTCAATCTAGTAGGCCAAACCAAAATGATAATTCGAAGAGACTTGAAAAGATAACTTAATCACACATAAAAGAATTCAGAGGATATTCAAATATTTCTCATAGATAAACTTGATCATAAACCCACAATTCATCAGATCTCAACAAACACACCGCAAAAAGAGTTACATCGAATAGATCTCCAAGAAGATCGATGAGAACTTTGTATTGAGATTCAAAGAGAGAGAAGAAGCCATCTAGCTAATATGGACCCGAAGGTCTAAGGTAAACTACTCATGACTCATCGGAGAGGCCTTGGAGATGATGTAGAGGCCCTCTGTGGTTGATTCCCCCTCCGGTGGAGTGCCGACGAAGGCTCCAAGATGTGATCTCGCGGATATAGAAGGTTACGGCGGTGGAAATAGTTTTTCGTGGTCGCTTCTGATGTTTTCGGGGTACATGGGTATATATAGGAGGAAGAAGTAGGTCGGTGGACGCTCGAGGGGCCCACGAGACAGGGGGCGCGCCCAGTAGGGGGGGGGGCGCCCTCCACCCTCGTGGCCGCCTTGTTTGTTTCTTGACTTCCACTCCAAGTCCTCTGGATCACGTTTGTTCCAAAAAAGATCGCTCCCGAAGGTTTCATTCCGTTTGGACTCCGTTTGATATTCCTTTTCTTTGAAACACTGAAATAGGCAAAAAAACAACAATTCGAGATGGGCCTCTGGTTAGTAGGTTTGTCCCAAAAATGATATAAAAGTGTAAAAGTAAAGCCCATAAACATCCAAAACGGGTAATTAATATAATATCATGGAACAATCAAAAACTATAGATACGTTGGAGACGTATCAACGGGCGGCGAGGCTCGATGGAGCCTTTGGGGAGGAGGACGGGGACGGCCGGTGCAGGGGGTGAGGCGACGACGTAGAGGACGGCGGGGAGGCAGTTCAGCGAG
>NW_025271927.1:0-1374 GCF_018294505.1 Triticum aestivum | reverse complement strand
TCAGGTTCTGAGGTTGCCCACATGTGCTCGACCATCTCGGCTTCTGAAAGTGCCCACACACACCTAGACACATTACACTCCAGCAAAGAATGCCGCCAGCTATCCTGCCCTCCGCATAGGGAGCAAGCACTCGTAGTGGCCATATGACGATGGTTTAGGACATCTCCCGTAGGGAGTGAGTGTTGCGCCAATCGCCAAGTGAAAAAGCGCAGTTTCGGTGGCACTGACATGTTCCATAGCGAGTTCCACCCCCTCATCTCATGTTCAGAGTTGGAAGGATCCTCCCTTTCCTCCAGCCATGCCTCGCGCCCAATCTTGATCTTGACAATCATCTTATAAGCTGACCGTACAGAAAAACGCCCCCTTGGATCATCATTCCACGCCCAGAAATCGTCCACAAGCCGTGTACAGAGCGGTATTTGCAAGATCGCCTCCACATCAATGGGTATGAACACCTGTCTAAGCAAGTCCTCTCGTCACGCAGCTCTAGTGTGGTCGATCAGATCAGAAACCAGTTGCGGTGGGTCAACAACTAAGGAGGCTACCGGCTTCATCATTCCGTCCCTTGGGATCCAACTATGTTGCCATATGTTCGTGGTAGTTCCATCACCAATACGCCGGATAGCTCCTTGGGTGATAATATCTCTCCCATCAAGTATAGATCGCCACACCTGAGAAGGATGTGGACCTAGTTGAGCTTCAAGGACTGTACATTGTGGAAAATATGATGCTTTAAGGATTTGTGCACTAAGAGAGGAGGGATCATTCAATAATCTCCAAATTTGCCGAGACAAAAGTGCCAAGTTGAAGATTTCTATATCCCGAAAGCCAAGTCCTCCCAAACTTTTCGGTCGGGTCATCAAATCCCAAGCTACCCAACATGGTTTCCTCTTGCCTCTCTTGCTCCCCCATCAAAACTGACGAATGAGTGACGTAATGCTTCCACAAAGGCCTCGAGGTAATCTGAAGCAAGACATCGAAAACACTGGTAAAGCTTGAGCCACAGATTTTATGAGAACCTCCTTTCCTGCCACTGATAAAAGTTTCTCCATCCATCCCTTTATCCTTTCCCAAACTCTGTCTCGTAAATATTTGAAGGTGCCATTTTTGGACTGTCCAACATCGGTCGGCAGACCCAAATACTTTTCACTCAAAGACTCATTCTGCACATTAAGTATATTCTTTATCTCCACCCTAAGGGTCTCCGGGCATCCCTTACTGAAAAATATGGACGATTTATCATAGTTTACCCTTTGGCCTGAAGCCAAGCAATATGCATCAAGTAGGTTTGAAACCTCATTTGCCCCCTGGACACTAGTTAGCAACAATTGAATGCAAGGCCCTTATCTAAGAAGAAATGTCCTAGGCCCAGGA
>NW_025271926.1:0-1374 GCF_018294505.1 Triticum aestivum | reverse complement strand
GCCGCGCCACGCGCGCCCCGCGAGTCGTGGTTGCCCCTGTGCCACAACCTCCCCGCGCTCCGGCTGTGGCCACGGCCACCGACGCCAGGCCACGCGCCCGCCCCTTCGCCCGTTGCCCCGCGGCGCCCTATTGGGCTGGCGCTCGTCGCCCGTACCGCCCGGCGCCCAGCGCCCGTTAGGCCATTCGGGCCACTGCCAAACGGGGCCCACGCCCCCGGAACGAAAAAAAAGAAGATTAAAATTAAATAATAATAATAATAATAATAATAATAATAATAATTAATTAAGGAATTAATTAAGTTAATTAATTATAATTAGATTAACCTAATCACTAATTAACCTAATTAATAGTTAGTTAATTAAAACAGTGTATGACAGGTGGGTCCCACTGGACCCACACGTCAGTTTGACCAGTCAACACCTCTGTTGACTGCTGACGTCATGATGACATCAGCATATACTATTCTGGATAATGTTAGAGTTAAATAATTAAATAAATTCTAAAAATGATTAAATTTTTAAAAATTAATATAAAATAAACCGTAGCTCAGATGGGAAAACTTTGTACATGAAAGTTGCTCAGAACGACGAGACGATTCCGGATACGCAGTCCGTTCGTCCACCACACCCCCCTAACCTATCGAACCCGCAACTTTCCCCCTCCGGCTCCTCTGCCCGAAAACACGAAACACCGGGAATACTTTCCCGGATGATTCCCCCTTAACCAGTACCACCTTATACCACGTTAGGGCACGCCTAGCATCGCTTCTTGACATGTCATGCATCGATATGCAACTGTTACTTGGTATTCATTGTTTCTTCCCCCTCTTCTCTCCGATAGACTACGAGACCGACGCTGCTGCTGCCCAGTTCGACTACGGAGTTGACGACCCCTCTCTCTTGCCAGAGCAACCAGGCAAGCCCCCCCTTGATCACCAGATATCGCCTATTCTCCTCTATACTGCTTGCATTAGAGTAGTGTAGCATGTTACTGCTTTCGTTAATCCTATTCTGATGCATAGCCTGACATTGTCACTACATCTGTTGATACCTTACCTGCAATCCTAAATGCTTAGTATAGGATGCTAGTTTATCATCATTGGCCCTACATTCTTGTCAGTCTGCCTTGCTATACTATCGGGCCGTGATCACTTGGGAGGTGATCACGGGTATATACTATACATACATACATACTATACAGATGGTGACTAAAGTCGGGTCAGCTCATTGAGTACCCGAAAGTGATTCTGACGAGGGGGCTGAAAGGACAGGTGGCTCCATCCCGGTAGAGGTGGGCCTGGGTTCCCGACGGCCCCCGACTGTTACTTGTGGCGGAGCGACAGGGCAGGTTGAGACCACCTAGGAGACAGGTGG
>NW_025271925.1:0-1374 GCF_018294505.1 Triticum aestivum | reverse complement strand
GCTTGGTAGGAGTAAATCATAAGAGCCATATGGTAGTGCTCTCGCATTCCACAGCTGGCCTAATAGTACATACCAGGGAAGATTTTGCCAAATACAGTAGTATAAAGAATAAACAGATCATCAAGGAAAAAACTTCAGCAAAATATCACATCTCTAGATTAATAATCGACAAGGAAATTAGACAAATATGAAGATTTTGGCACTTGACTAATTGATTTAGGATGCCCCAATTCTGAACTCGAACATCTGCTTTCATGTGTAATTCTAAAATCAACTGCAAGGAACTTGTTCGTATTCATTATACTAATTCACTCACCTCTGTTCGTAACACCTCCCGTGTTTCGGTGGTTCCTGACGTATCCTTGGTTCCTGTTTTACCTTGAAATATTTATATGACACAAATATGTCAGAAAATTCACTAGTTATATAATACATTGACTTGCAGAAATTGAGCACAGTGTGCACAAATTGTAATATAAGCTTCGAAAGATAGGGTCAACTAAACCATTGGTTCAAATAAGATGCACTAATAGTTCAACACATTCTTACCGGAGCTTGTTCCAGAAAATAGATAATGGTGAGTTTACATGATTTTGAGATGCAGTTTTCTAAACAGTATTCTCTGTCATGCATACATGATGCATGATTTCTGTCCAGTTTGAACATCTAGACTTGATTACAAAGAAAAGTGTATTAACATTTGTTTACTTCCTTACCCAGCACCTCATCATTGTCAATATGTTCCGTGGGTATTGATACCTCACTACTAAAAAAAGGGCTGCTAGTGGCGCACCTGTTTTCGCTACTAATGGCGCACTACAGGTGCGCCACTAGCACCACGCCATTAGATTTTTTTTCTAATGGCGCATCTGTGGTCCGCCATTAGTACTAATGGCGTACCGCTGGTGCGCCATTAGTAACAATTTTTTTTTCAATTTTTTTTCATTTTTTTCTTAATCTCAGTTCACTATGCTTAATCTCAGGTCAAATCATACTCCGTGGTCAAACTTCCCGAAAGGTCATCCATCCTCACACTACTCCAGCCCAAGCACGCTTAACTTCAAAGTTCTATCCAACCCCAGCAACAGCTCACTTCACAGGCACTTATTGATATATCTAACATATCAATCCTATTATACCTTGTTGATGTCTAGGACTTTGTTCATGTTCATGACTATGATGGAATTTTGAAAAATATTTCAAACTTCCCGGTCATATTACGTATCATTTTTTGAAAAAAAATTAAAAAAAATTCAAAACTAATTTTTTTTCTGTTACTGGTGGCGCACCACATCCACGGTGCGCCACTAGTAAGTTTGAAATTTTTTGAATTTTTTTGCCTCTAGATCTTGAAAGCCCCGTAACTTTTTTTCT
>NW_025271924.1:0-1375 GCF_018294505.1 Triticum aestivum | reverse complement strand
GATCAAGACGCCTCATTGGTCTTTCACAGAGTACATACCTTGACAAGATATTGAAGAAGTTCAGTATGGATCAGTCCAAGAAGGGGTTCTTGCCTGTATTGCAAGGTGTGCAATTGAGCACGGCTCAATGCCCGACCACGGCAGAAGATATAGAAGAGATGAGTGTCATCCCCTATGCCTCGGCCATAGGGTCTATTATGTATGCCATGCTGTGTACCAGACCTGATGTAAACCTTGCCGTAAGTTTGGTAGGAAGGTACCAAAGTAATCCCGGCAAGGAACACTGGACAGCGGTCAAGAATATCCTGAAGTACCTGAAGAGGACTAAGGATATGTTTCTCGTCTATGGAGGTGACGAAGAGCTCGTCGTAAAGGGTTACGTCGACGCTAGCTTCGACACAGATCCGGATGACTCGAAGTCACAGACCGGATACGTGTATATTTTGAATAGAGGAGCAGTAAGCTGGTGCAGTTGCAAGCAAAGCGTCATGGCGGGATCTACATGTGAAGCGGAATACATGGCAGCCTCGGAGGCAGCACAGGAAGCAGTCTGGATGAAGGAGTTCATTACCGACCTAGGGGTGATTCCCAATGCGTCGGGCCCAATGACTCTCTTCTGTGACAACACTGGAGCTATTGCCCTTGCGAAGGAGCCCAGGTTTCACAGGAAGACCAGGCATATCAAACGTCGCTTCAACTCCATTCGTGAAAGTGTTCAAAATGGAGACATAGATATTTGTAAAGTACACACGGACCTGAATGTAGCAGATCCGTTGACTAAACCTCTCCCTAGGGCAAAACATGATCAACACCAGGACGCAATGGGTGTTCGATTCATCACAATGTAACTAGATTATTGACTCTAGTGCAAGTGGGAGACTGTTGGAAATATGCCCTAGAGGCATTAATAAATGGTTATTATTATATTTCTGTGTTCATGATAATAGTCTATTATTCATGCTATAATTGTATTGTCCGGAAATCGTAATACATGTGTGAATACATAGACCACAACCTGTCCCTAGTAAGCCTCTAGTTGACTAGCTCGTTGATCAACAGATAGTCATGGTTTCCTGACTATGGACATAGGATGTCATTGATAACGGGATCACATCATTAGGAGAATGATGTGATGGACAAGACCCAACTTAAGCATAGCATAAAAGATCGTGTAGTTTCGTTTGCTAGAGCTTTTCCAATGTCAAGTATCTTTTCCTTAGACCATGAGATCGTGCAACTCCCGGATACCGTAGGAGTGCTTTGGGTGTGCCAAACGTCACAACGTAACTGAGTGACTATAAAGGTGCATTACGGGTATCTCCGAAAGTGTCTGTTGGGTTGGCACGGATCGAGACTGGGATTTGTCACTCCGTGT
>NW_025271923.1:0-1375 GCF_018294505.1 Triticum aestivum | reverse complement strand
GGCCACCCTCGCCGTGGCTGCGGCCCCTCCGGCCACCGTCGTGGCCTCGGCCGCCCCGACCCCCGTTGGCTTCGGGCGCGGGCGCCCGCGCCGCGTCCTTCGGGGTTGCGCCCGAAACGGGCACCGCCCCGCAAACCCCCACGCCCGCATGCCCGTTTGGCCCTCTGGGCCGATGACATGGGGGCCCCACCCCCACAGAACGGTTTAAAAATAAAAAGAAAATGAAAAATTAAATAAAACTAATTAACTAATTAATTAATTAAGTAATTAATTAAGTAATTGATTAATCTAATTAATTCTGATTAATTAGCACTAATCGCTAATTAACCTAATTAACTAATGTTAATTAACTCTGATTAGGTTAATTAGATATTAGTGAGTGCCATGCGGGACCCACCTGTCAGGGTTGACTCAGTCAACCCCTGTTGACTGCTGACGTCAGCATGACATCATGCTGACGTCATAAATACATTTTTTCGAATTAATTAATTAATTAATTAAATTCCAGAAATTAATAAAATCTTTTAAAAATCATATCTTTTAATCCGTAACTCGGATTAAAATATTTTCAACATGAAAGTTGCTCAGAACGACGTGACGAACCCGGATACGCAGCCCGTTCGTCCACCACACACCTCTAACATACCAAACACGCAACTTTCCCCCTCCGGCTCCTCTGCCCGAAAACACGAAACACCGGGAATACTTTCCCGGATGTTTTCCCCCCTTCACCGGTATCACCTACTACCGCGTTAGGGCACGCCGAACACCGCGTATTGCCTTGATATATTTTGTGGTGCTTTGTTTGCTCTGTATTCATTATTTCTTCCCCCTCTTCTCTCCGGTAGACTACGAGACCGACGCTGCTGCTGCCCAGTTCGACTACGGAGTTGACGACCCCTCTCTCTTGCCAGAGCAACCAGGCAAGCCCCCCCCTTGATCACCAGATATCGCCTATTCTTCTCTATACTGCTTGCATTAGAGTAGTGTAGCATGTTACTGCTTTCCGTTGATCCTATTCTGATGCATAGCCTGTCATTGTTGCTACACCTGTTGATACCTTACCTGCAATCCTAAATGCTTAGTATAGGATGCTAGTTTACCATCATCGGCCCTACATTCTTGTCAGTCTGCCTTGCTATACTATCGGGCCGTGATCACCTGGGAGGTGATCACGGGTATATACTATACATACATACTATACAGATGGTGACTAAAGTCGGGTCAGCTCGAAGAGTACCCGCGAGTGATTCACGGATTGGGGGCTGAAAGGACCTTTGTCCCGACGGCCCTCTGTGTGGATCTTTTGTGGCGGAGCGACAGGGCAGGTTGAGACCGCCTAGGAGAGAGGTGGGCCTGGCCCTGTTCGGCGTTC
>NW_025271922.1:0-1375 GCF_018294505.1 Triticum aestivum | reverse complement strand
CCATAAGACATGATCTCTTCCTTCTTATTATACTTAGCACAAGACATGAACGATTATTTGTCGAACCTTTGATTTTCTAAAGGCCAACGTCCTCCCTTCTTTCTTTCTATCAGAAAATCCAAGGCCCTCACATACAAAGCCGTGTACTTTCTACTATACTGTACACCCATGCAATCACCTAGGATTTTTTTAGAAAAGGAGGAGGACCCCGGCCTCTGCATTTGGACGATGCATGCAGCCATTTTTATTAAAAATTCACACAAGACCTTACAAAGTCATACAACAGTAAGACTAAAGCCACCGTCTAGGCAACATCTGTCGCTACTCCTATACAGTTGATGAAGGGATGCTGATATTTTGAGCCTAATACACAGACCTCACAGCCAAACCTACCATCTAAGACCTGAGGTCCCAACCAGGACGTCTGCCGGGTATGGGGCACCCACCAGTCCGGCGCACTTCTCAACCAGGACGCCTGCCGGGTATGAGGCCGCCGCAGCCACCTGCCACCAATCCATCTCCAGTGTTGTACTGTTGCATCAATCTTGCCCGGTCTAGCTGTCGTCGACGCCACCATGATGCCAGACAGCGCCACCTCCCTGCGCAAGTCCATCTCCGCGCATCAGACGTCGGCGCCATGCCGCCGAGATCCGCCGCCAGCAATGTGTAAGCTGAAACACCGCTCCACCAAAAAGCCTTCCACTGGTCCCTCGGTCCGTATACACCTTCACGAATGACGCCCCCAAGAGGGAAAGGACACCATAGAGTCGCCGTCATTTGATCTACTGATCTAGGGTTTCCCCCGGAGGTAGCATAGTGTGGCCTTGAACTTCTCCACGGCGATGCCTTCAAGAAGGAAACGATGCAAACAGCGCCGCCACCGCCGGCCTTGATAGCTAGCCGAGAGCAGGTTGAAAGCTTGGTAGCTAGCCGAGAGCAGTTTGAATGACTAAAGTTTAATGTGAAAGCAAATATGGGTAGTGTGCTTGACAAAGTAAAGGTTGGATGTCTCATGCCCCTTGAATACAAGTACCTACGCCATGGTTACTCAACTTGGGACACAAAGCAAATTTAAGTTATCTATAATGGTATCATTAAGAGCCTCAACTGGGGTACCTCTTGTCCCATGATATGGATCAAGCCCACATCAAAACAACAAGACAAACAAACAAATGAACAATCTCAACACCCTTTTTATTTACCACTTGGTGTTGGCTTTTTATTGTGGGGTGTATCATAGATGGTTCACCATAGCATGTAAGTAAATTTCCACCATGAATGATGCATGGCTTAGATTAGTGGCCCAGGCTTCTCTCTAACCATTTATACAAACTTATTTAAACTCACTTTATTTCCACATTATTTCACCATGATA
>NW_025271921.1:0-1375 GCF_018294505.1 Triticum aestivum | reverse complement strand
GGCCTGCTGCGCTTTAATACACAATGCCCCCCTCCACAGGGAGAAAAAAGAATTAGAGAATTTTGCACAAAAAACTGATTTTTATATTTTTGCCGAAAAACTTTCAATCTATTCATCAAGTGTCAAGGTAGGACAAAGAATCATGTGACACGTATGGTAAACAACTCAAACTATTAAAAAAAGACAATACAAAGAACATATGCAGTAACAAAGATTACATCAGATCCGAAGACCACCTAGCAACGACTACAAACATTGGACTGAGCTGAAGGCGCACCGCCATCATCGCCCCTCCCATCGGGCCAAGCAAAACATGTTGTACATAATTCGAAAGTTGTCGTGCTAAGACTCCATAAACCATCGATTCATAACTGTAACCGCCGTTGACAAAGAGAAACATAGATCGAAAGGATTCAACCTGATAATTCTTACTTCATCCTATCTACTCCCTCCGTATCATAATATAAGAGCATTTCTGACACTATCACTTGGTTAGTACAAAGTTATACCAACTTTATACTAAACAAATGAAATTAATATGGACCAACTTTGCACAAAACAAACGAAATTAATATGGATCGGAGGGATCAGTCACAAATTATAATTCGGGAGTTAACTTCCTTGAACTTTACCGATCTCAAGATTGTCTTGTAATGATTTTGTGGACATGACTATGGATTATGAGAGTCAGAAATGAATTATCTAGTTACTATTCTCTAATTCGGTGGGATAAGTATAAGTGAACTGAGAGCAATGTGCGTTTCATATTGTATGCATGACTATATAACCGTGTTGATATAAATTAGCGGAACTAATAATTTCTTTGTTCAAGTAGACATGCATGAGCTTGCGAACAACACACACGCGTACATGTATCATGCACGCGATAAATTATTGAACGATGAGTCCAGGGACATTCATGATGATTTTTTACACTACAAATTCATGATTTGCACTAGCAATCAAGGAGCTAGCTGCTGCAGGAGACTAGAGTAGAGACCACTAGCGTTATGGTATGGCACTGGTCTATTATCAGTCACGATAATTAATCAGGCAGCGAGAGAGTACAAGATAGAAAGAGACGTGAAGTACAGATGTCGTTCATTTTGTTGTTTCTTGTATAGAGAGAGAGAGAGGGAGAGAGGAACGTGCATGAGACGTGACATGCATAGGCTGGTCCCAGTTGGCTCGGCGTTGGGCCCATAGACAGGGAGCGCCCGAGCCGTTGCCGTCAGCCCCTCCCTACACCCTATGGCCCCACAGCACGCGCGGCATCGAACGGGATCGATCTGTCTGCCACGAGTGTCCATTGTTTGTTTCTCCAGACTCCAGGACCAGGAGACAAGTTGAGTAGCTATATCCAGCGACGACGCAA
>NW_025271920.1:0-1375 GCF_018294505.1 Triticum aestivum | reverse complement strand
GTTACATGCTGCGGTAGTTGAACCCCTTTATCCTTTGCATGACCTGTCGATCCACAGTAAATAGATCAAACCCACTAGTATGAGTAGGAGTTGTTTGAGCCCTGTTGTGCCTACTCATTCATGTTTGTTTGTCATGCCTGCTACTGCTTAGAGTTGAGTCAGGTCTGATTCATCGGGGATGAATCAGAGGTGTGTGAACATGTCCTACTATGTGTGAGCTAAGTGTGTGAACACGATTTGGTAAAAGGTATCGGTGAGAGGCCATGTAGGAGTACATGGTGGGTTGTCTCATTGAAGCCGTCCTCAGGAACTGAGTTCTGTGTTTGTGATCCATGATTCAGCTACTACCATACATTGGGCCCTGAAATATGACCCCGCTCGACTTCTTATTCACCCTTGTCCTCTGTCCAGGAGTTGCAAGTAGTTTCTGGTGCTTGTAGTATGCTGGAGGCCATGGACAGCGCTGACCGTAGGGGTGGGCTGTGATGCGGTAGGCACGTGGTCGGGTATACCGGGCGCCCGTTTGGTGTCACGGAACCCTGTTCACATCGTTTGGGGCTGTGAGCGAAACTCCGGCCGGATCTCCTCATGGATGGAACCCGAATAGGCGATAAACCTGGACCAGAGACTTGAGTGTTTAGGTAGGTCGTGGTCTACACCCACGTCGGCTTTCGCTTGAAGTCTGCCGAGCACATGTCGTGTGCAGACGCTAAGTGGTGGAAACATGTATGAAGAAGTACACCCCTGCAGGGTTAACATCATCTATTCGAATAGCCGTGTCCGCGGTAAAGGACTTCTGGGTTGCTTATATCAGTTCATAGACAAGTGAAAGTGGATACTCTAAAATACGCAAGATAAGCATGAGTGCTATGGTTGGCGTTCTCGCAGGGAGACGGGAGCGGATCCATAGTGGTGTATTGATATGGTGAATATGTGGACTCGTGTGCGCCACCTCAAAAGAGTTACTTGCAGTCGTAGTTCAGGATAGCCACCGAGTCAAAGCTGGCTTGCTGCAGTTAAACCCCACCATCCCCTTTGTTGATAATGATGCATATGTAGTTAGTTCTGATGTAAGTCTTGCTGGGTACATTTGTACTCACGTTGCTTAATTTATGTTTTTGCAGAGAGACTTCGGTCTCGCTAGTAGTTCCACGTGGACTTCGACGTTTAGCTTGTTACCTCAGCTACGATCTTGTGCCCTCGGCAGGATCTGGTAGATAGTCAGGCTTCTCAGCCTTTTTCATTTATAGATGTCTGTACTCAGACATGATAGCTTCCGCTTGTGTTTTGATTTGTATGCTCTGAATGTTGGGTCATGAGACCCATGTTTGTAATATCTCGCTCCTCGGAGCCTATTGGATAAACTACTTGAGTC
>NW_025271919.1:0-1375 GCF_018294505.1 Triticum aestivum | reverse complement strand
TCATATCACTTATATTGATTGCATGTGATGTTTATCCTTTATGCATCTTATCTTGCTTTGATTGACGGTAGCATTTTAAGATGATCTCTCACTAATTATCAAGAAGTGTTCTCCCTGAGTATGCACCGTTGCGAAAGTTCTTCGTGCTGAGACACCACGTGATGATCGGGTGTGATAGGCTCTACGTTCAAATACAACGGGTGCAAAACAGTTGCACACGCGGAATACTCAGGTTATACTTGACGAGCCTAGCATATACAGATATGGCCTCGGAACACGGGGACCGAAAGGTCGAGCGTGAATCATATAGTAGATATGATCAACATAGAGATGTTCACCATTGAAACTACTCCATCTCACGTGATGATCGGACATGGTTTAGTTGATTTGGATCACATAATCACTTAGATGACTAGAGAGATGTCTGTCTAAGTGGGAGTTCTTTAATAATATGATTAATTGAACTTAAATTTATCATGAACTTAGTACCTGATAGTATTTTGCTTGTCTATGTTTGTTTGTAGATAGATGGCTCGTGCTGTTGTTCCGTTGAATTATAATGCGTTCCTTGAGAAAACAAAATTGAAAGATGATGGTAGCAATTACACGGACTGGGTCCGTAACCTGAGGATTATCCTCATTGCTGCACAGAAGAGTTACGTCCTGGAAGCACCGCTGGGTGCCAGGCCTACTGCTGATGCAACTGACGACGTTAAGAACGTCTGGCAGAGCAAAGCTGATGACTACTCTATAGTTCAGTGTGCCATGCTTTACGGCTTAGAACCGGGTCTTCAACGACGTTTTGAACGTCATGGGGCATATGAGATGTTCCAGGAGTTGAAGTTAATATTTCAAGCAAATGCCCGGATTGAGAGATATGAAGTCTCCAATAAGTTCTATAGCTGCAAGATGGAGGAGAACAGTTCTGCCAGTGAGCATATACTCAAAATGTCTGGGTATAATAATCACTTGATTCAACTGGGAGTTAATCTTCCGGATGATAGCGTCATTGACAGAATTCTCCAATCACTGCCACCAAGCTACAAGAGCTTTGTGATGAACTATAATATGCAAGGGATGAACAAGACTATTCCCGAGCTCTTCGCGATGCTGAAAGCCGCGGAGGTAGAAATCAAAAAGGAGCATCAAGTGTTGATGGTCAACAAGACCACTGGTTTCAAGAAAAGGGGCAAAGGGAAGAAGAAGGGGAACTTCAAAAGGAACGGCAAACAAGTTGCTGCTCAAGTGAAGAAACCCAAGTCTGGACCTAAGCCTGAAACTGAGTGCTTCTACTGCAAGCAGACTGGACACTGGAAGCGGAACTGCCCCAAGTATTTGGCGGATAAGAAGGATGGCAAAGTGAACAAAGGTATAT
>NW_025271918.1:0-1375 GCF_018294505.1 Triticum aestivum | reverse complement strand
GAAACACGAACTGTCGCAACGGTGCACAGTTAGGGGAGAACACTTCTTGAAATTGTTGTAAGGGATCATCTTATTTACTACCGTCGTTCTAAGCAAATAAGATGTATAAACATGATAAACATCACATGCAATCAAATAGTGACATGATATGGCCATCATCACTTTGCTCCTTTTGATCTCCATCTTCGGGGCTCCATGATCATCATCGTCACCGGCATGACACCATGATCTCCATCATCATGATCTCCATCATCGTGTCTTCATGAAGTTGCCTCGCCAACTATTACTTCTACTACTATGGCTAACGGTTAGCAATAAAGTAAAGTAATTACATGACGTTTAAGTTGACACGCAGGTCACAAATAAATAAAGACAACTCCTATGGCTCCTGCCGGTTGTCATACTCATCGACATGCAAGTCGTGAATCCTATTACAAGAACATGATCAATCTCATACATCACATATCATTCATCACATTCTTCTTGGCCATATCACATCATATAGCATACCCTGCAAAAACAAGTTAGACGTCCTCTAATTGTTGTTTGCATGTTTTACGTGGCTGCTATGGGTTTCTAGCAAGAACGTTTCTTACCTACGCATGAACCACAACGTGATATGCCAATTGCTATTTACCCTTCATAAGGACCCTTTTCATCGAATCCGATCCGACTAAAGTGGGAGAGACAGACACCCGCCAGCCACCTTATGCAACTAGTGCATGTTTGTCGGTGGAACCGGTCTCACGTAAGCGTACATGTAAGGTTGGTCCGGGCCGCTTCATCCCACGATGCCGCCGAATCAAGATAAGACTAGTAACGGCAAGCATATTGAACAATATCGACGCCCACAACTACTTTTTGTTCTACTCGTGCAAAGAATCTACGCAATAGACCTAGCTCATGATGCCACTGTTGGGGAACGTGGCAGAAATTCAAAATTTTCCTACGTGTCACCAAGATCTATCTATGGAGAGACTAGCAACGAGGGGAAGGAGAGTGCATCTACATACCCTTGTAGATCGCTAAGCGGAAGCGTTCAAGTGAACGGGGTTGATGGAGTCGTACTCGTCGTGATTCAGATCACCGATGATCCTAGTGCCGAACGGACGGCACCTCCGCGTTCAACACACGTACAGCTCGACGATGTCTCCCACGCCTTGATCCAGCAAGGAGAGAGGGAGAGGTTGAGGAAGACTCCATCCAGCAGCAGCACAACGGCGTGGTGGTGATGGAGGAGCGTGGCAATCCTGCAGGGCTTCGCCAAGCACCTACGGGAGAGGAGGAGGTGTCACGGGAGGGAGGGAGGCGCCAAGGGCTCAGGTATCGATGCCCTCCCTCCCCTCCACTATATATAGGGGCAGGGGAGAGGGGG
>NW_025271917.1:0-1375 GCF_018294505.1 Triticum aestivum | reverse complement strand
AGCTTATTCACTTCAAGATTCTGGGCAAGTTTCCAAGAAGCAATGGGAACTCATCTGTCATTCAGTACTGCGTTTCATCCTCAATCGCAAGGACAAGTTGAACGCGTCAACCAAGTTCTCGAAGACATGCTTCGAGCTTGCGTTATTTCCTTCGGCAAGAAATGGGAGGAATCTCTCCCGTATGCTGAGTTCTCTTATAATAATAGCTATCAAGCTAGTCTGAAGATGGCCCCCTTCGAAGTGTTATATGGACGAAAGTGCCGAACCCCTCTGAACTGGTCAGAAACTGGGGAACGTCCACTCTTCGGTCCGGATATTATCCAAGATGCCGAAGAACAAGTCCGCATTATTCGCGAGAATCTCAAGACTGCTCAGTCACGTCAGAAGAGTCAGTATGACCGTCATCATAAAGACATGGTCTATCAACCTGGCGAAAAGGCTTATCTTCGAGTCACACCTATGAAGGGTGCTCACCGCTTCGGGATCATGGGCAAACTAGCTCCTCGCTATATTGGCCCATTCACTATTCTCGAAAGGCGTGGAAAAGTGGCATACCAACTGGAGCTACCGCCGAACCTTTCTCAGGTTCACGATGTGTTCCATGTGTCACAGCTCCGCCGTTGCTTCAAGGATCCAATCCGAGCTGTGGATCATGAAGTGCTCGAATTACAGCAAGACCTCTCCTATAAGGAGCATCCGGTCCGCATTCTCGACCAAGCTGAACGCCGCACACGTCAGAAGGCGATCAAGTTTCTCAAAGTCCAGTGGTCGCACCATTCTGAAGATGAGGCCACTTGGGAACGAGAGGATCGTCTGCGCGAAGAATACCCCGCACTGTTTCCTTCTACCTCCTAAATCTCGGGACGAGACTTCTTGTAGTGAAGGAGATTTGTAACACCCTGAGAATCATGCTACAGTAACCCCCTGTGATTAAGCTAATCATGTTGCTAAACAGGGCTTGATCACATTTGAACCACACCCCTGTCAAACTCCTAGTTCAAACTTCAAATATAATTAAAGTGAAAAATAAAAGTTTTCAAAACTCAAACAAAAATGTTCTGTGGGTGCTAAATAATACACTGGCAATTATGGTGGAGAAAACTCCTATTTATAAAATGCCTAAATACTTTAAATGAAATAAAACAGAAAAGGAAATAAACAAATAAAAAGAAAACAGAAAACAGAAACAGTCAGAGAAAAAAAAAGGGGAGCAGGCCTTCCCCCCCACTGGACCCGTGGCCCATCTGCACCGAACCCCCCCGGCCCAAACTGGGCCGCACCCCCGCGCCCCCGGCCCAGCCCACCTCCTCCCTCGCCCCTTCCCTGTTCCCCCGACCGGGTCGGAACAGGGGCGCGCTGCCGCCCGACCCCCTCG
>NW_025271916.1:0-1375 GCF_018294505.1 Triticum aestivum | reverse complement strand
AAAACTATGAATATTGATGACTGACACTTAAGTGCACCTAGGGGTTCAACAACCATGGCAATCGTATTGGGACCCCAAAACGGTGAGTAATAGTTTATGAAACGGGCCAGAATCGGCCAAAATTATGACTGTTCAGGACGAACAAGTAAACGCACCCCGGGGATAGTTAATCGTGGAAATTGCTCTGGGACCCTAAAACGGTGAGTAATAGACCATGAAAGAGCCCAGAAGAACAAAACTAGGATTGTTGATGAACGAGACGTAAACGCACCCCGGGGTTCGTCAATCGTGGAAATCGCCCTGGGACCCTAGAATCGGCCAAAATTGAGTGTTGACGACGGACACGTAAACGCACCACGAGGATCATCAATCGTGGAAATCGCTCTAGGACTCCAAAATGGTGAGTAATAGGTCATGAAAGAGCCCAAAATCGAAAATACTCGGATTATTGATGACGACACATAAACGCACCTCGGGGTTCGTCAATCATGGAAATCGCTCCGGGACCCAAGATAGTGAGCAATAGTCCATGAAACGGGCCAGAATCGGCCAAAACTGCGAGTTTTGATGACCGACACATAAACGTACCCCGGTGTTCGTCAATCGTAGAAATCACTCCCCGGCCCCAAAATTGAGTAATATTCCAGGAAATGGGCCGAAATCGGCCAAAACTGTGATTGTAGATGACCGACACGTAAGCGCACTTCGGGGTTGGTCAATCGTGGAAATCGCTCCGGGACCCCAAAACGGCGAGTAATAGTCCATGAAATGGGCCAGCATCGACAAAAACGGCAAGTGTTGATGACCGACACATAAATGCACCCCAAGGTTCGTCAATCATGGAAATCACTTTGGGAAAAACTGAGTAATACTCGAGGAAGTGGGTCAGAATCTGCCAAAACTGATATTGTTGATGACCGACATGTAAGCGCACCTTGGGGTTCAACAATCATGGAAATCACTTTGGGACCCTAAAACAGTGAGTTATAGTCCACGAAACGGGTCAGAATCGACAAAAACAACGAGTGTTGATGACCAACACCTAAACGCACCTCGGGGTTAGTCAATCATGGAAATCACTTTGGGACCCTAAAACGGTGAATAATAGTCCAAGAAACGGGCCAGAATCGGCCCAAACTGCGAGTCTTGACGACCAACATGTAAGCACACCTCGGGGTTCGACAACCATGGAAATCGCTTTGGGACCCAAAAACTGTGAGTAATAGTCCATGAAAGAGCCCAGAATCGGACAAACCTTGGATTATTGATGAACGATAGATAAACGCACCCCGGGGTTTGTCAATCATGCAAATTGGTCATGGACCCCAAATCAGTGAGTAATACTCCATGAAACGGGCCAGAATCGGCCAAAACT
>NW_025271915.1:0-1375 GCF_018294505.1 Triticum aestivum | reverse complement strand
ACGGGCCAGAATCGGCCAAAACTGCGAGACTTGACGACCAACACGAAAGCACACCTTGGGGTTCGACAACAATGGAAATCGCTTTAGGACCCTAAAACGGTGAGTAATAGTCCACGAAAGGGACATAATCGACAAAAACCGCGATTGTTGATGACCGAAACATAAATGCACCAGGGGTTCGTCAATCGTGGAAATCCCCCCGGGACCCGAAACTGCGAGTAATAGTCCACAAAACGGGCCAGAATCGGCCAAAACTGCGAGTGTTGATGAACGACACGTAAGTGCATCTTTGGGTTCAACAACTATGGAAATCGCTTCGGGACCCCAAAAAGGTGAGTGATAGTCCACGAAACGGGTCAGAATTGGCCAGAACTATGAGTGTTGACGACGGGCACGTAAACGCACCCCCGGGATCGTGAATCGTGGAAATCGCTCTGGGACCCCAAAACGGTGAGTAATAGAACACGAGACGGACCAGAATTGGGCAAAATGGTGAGTGTTGATAACCGACACATAAACGCACCCCGGGGATCGCAAATCGTGTAAATCGCTCTAGGACCCCAAAACGGTGAGTAATAGTGCACCAAACGGACCAGAATCGGCCAAAACTGCGATTGTTGATGACCGACACGTAAGCGCACCGTAGGGTTTGTCAATCGTGGAAATCACTTCGGGATGCCAAAACTGTGTAATAGTTCAAAAACGGGCCAAAATCGGCCAAAACTGCGAGTCTTGACGAGCAACACGCAAGCACACCTTGGGGTTCGACAAAAATGGAAATCTCTTTGTGACCCCAAAACGGTGAGTAATAGTCCACGAAACGGGTCGGAATCAACAAAACCTGTGAGTGTTGATGACCGACACGTAAACGCACCCAGAGGTTCGTCAATCGTGGAAATCACTCCGGGACCCCAAAACAGTGAGTAATAGTCCACGAGACGGCCAGAATTGGCCAAAATTGTGAGTGTTGATGACCGACACATAAACGCACCCCCGGGGTTCATCAATCGTGGAAATCACATCGGGACCCCAAAAACTGAGTAATAATCCAAGAAACGGGCCAGAATCGGCCAAAACTGCGAGACTTGACGACCAACACGAAAGCACACCTTGGGGTTCGACAACAATGGAAATCGCTTTAGGACCCTAAAACGGTGAGTAATAGTCCACGAAAGGGACATAATCGACAAAAACCGCGATTGTTGATGACCGAAACATAAATGCACCAGGGGTTCGTCAATCGTGGAAATCCCCCCGGGACACGAAACTGCGAGTAATAGTCCACAAAACGGGCCAGAATCGGCCAAAACTGCGAGTGTTGATGAACGACACGTAAGTGCATCTTTGGGTTCAACAACTATGGAAATCGCTTCGG
>NW_025271914.1:0-1375 GCF_018294505.1 Triticum aestivum | reverse complement strand
TTTTTTTTTCATTATTGTGAATCCACTCCAATCGAATATTGAATAATCAAATTCTTCAATTCAAATTCAAAGTTTTCGAGATCTTTAAAAAAGTGGATTAATCGGACGAGGACAAAGAGAGAGTCCCATTCTACATGTCAATACTGACAACAATGAAATTTCTAGTAAAAGGAAAATCCGTCGACTTTATAAGTTGTGAGGGTTCAAGTCCCTCTATCCCCAAATCCTCTTTTATTCCCTAACTATACTATATTATTATTATTTATCCTCTTTTTTTTCTTTTTATCAATGCAATGGGTTTAAGATTCATTAGCTTTCTCATTCTACTCTTTCACAAAGGAATGCGAAGAGAACTCAATGGATCTTATCCTATTCATTGAATAGATTTCTTTTTTATTAGAGTATCGGCAAGAAATCTTGGTTATTCACTCTATTTTTAAGTTTTATTTAAGTAAACCATGCACAATGCATAGGACTACCCCCCCATTTTCAAATTTAAAATTTGAAATACTTTAATTAATTTTTAGTCCTTTTAATTGACATAGATACAAATACTCTACTAGGATGATGCACAAGAAAAGGTCAGGATAGCTCAGTTGGTAGAGCAGAGGACTGAAAATCCTCGTGTCACCAGTTCAAATCTGGTTCCTGGCAGAGAAAAAAAAAAGATCCACCGAATAGGTATTGATCCAAATACCTCGAGATGGATTGTGATACATATTCATTAATAATATTTATTCATCTAAGTGGATAAATCTATAATATAAATATAGAGGCACTTCTTTTTAAAGAAGTTTTAAAATATATCTTTTCTTTATGATAAAGAAGGGGGTGAGATTCCCCTTTATTTTTTTGCGTTTCTTAATTTTGTATTCCGCTATTCCGACGAATATTTTTTTAGTCTTGCTTATCTTTATCTTATCTTATTTTCCTAGTTGTGCTAAGTAATGTGCGCGGTACAAAGTTCCTGGTAGAGAACTTCTTTGAGTCATCCTATTTTTCTGTTCATATGAAGGAAATTAATATGCGATTTTCAAAATAGGGGAATCCAAATGAAACCCTTTTTTTGCTCAGTCTATCTGGAATGCTTTTGTATAATTAGGAATTAATTATAAATAGGTATTCCGTTTCATCTAGGAAAAGAACCTAAAAATATTCCTTGACTTGAATAAAATCTGGAGTTGTGTTGTATAAGTGAGCATGAATTTCTTATCATTCAATGAGCATCTTGTATTTCATAAAAATTGGGGGTTATATAATCCTTACGTAAGGGCCAGCCTATCCAACTTTCAGGCATTAGGATACGTTTAAGGCGCGGATGATTATCATAAGAGATTCCCACCATATCATAAGATTCGCGTTCTTGAAAATCGGC
>NW_025271913.1:0-1375 GCF_018294505.1 Triticum aestivum | reverse complement strand
GCTTGCCACGGCCAACAGCTTTAGCAGATTGATTGGGGTTGGTCTGGGGACACTCACGCATATAGTGACCAGATTCCCCACACTTGAAACAAGTCACGGAACTGGTACGTGGAGGAGCATTGTTAGTTGGACCCCCATAGGGCTTGGCTGGAGCAGACTGTTGAACGGGGCGAGGCGCCTGGAAGGATGGCCTCGGTGTAAACCTGGGTGGCAGGGCGGTGTTGGGTACCCACACGCGGCGCTTCTGAGGACCAGCACCGGATGAGGAACCCATGTCACGGCCATGCTTGCGTGTTGCGTCATAGTCAGTCTGACCAGTTTCGGCACTGATGGCTTTGTTGACAAGTTTCTGAAAAGTTGTGCACTCATGCAGACGGAGGTCACGGCGAAGCTCAGGACTAAGGCCCTTACGGAACCTTGCTTGCTTCTTGGCATCGGTAGACACTTCCTCGGTTGCATATCGTGCGAGATTACCAAACTCCCTGCTGTAAGTATCCACAGAAAGTCGGCCTTGGGTGAAACTGCAAAATTCTTCACGTTTACGGTCCATGAGACCCTCCGGAATGTGATGTTCACGGAAAGCCTCGCTGAATTCAGCCCAAGTAGTGACATGGCCCGCTGGGCGCATAGCTCCATAATTCTCCCACCATAGACTGGCGGGGCCTTCAAGATGATATGCAGCAAAGGTGACCTTGTCAGCCTCCGCTACCAGCGCGGAACGCAGTTTGTGAGCGATACTGCGAAGCTAGTCATCAGCGTCGAGAGGCTCGACGGAGTGGTGGAACGTGGGTGGATGCAATTTGATAAAATCACTGAGTGACACCACGTTAGTCCTCTGATGGTGTGCTGTGTTCTGTTCAATACGCTCCAACAAACGGTTGGTCTCCCGCTTGTTTCTCTCAGCTTCCATCATAACCTCGGCTAGGGAAGGAGGATGAGGCAGATTTTCATTCCTACCTTCACTGCCTTCGGCCTGCTCTTGAGAAGCAGGATTAGCGCGCGTGTTGACCATCCTAGGTAAACAAGACAACGATTTAGTCAGGATGATAAGATTCCGACATAGGATAAAATGTAAGGAATAACTCGAAATGCAAGATGATCATCCGTATGACATGGTAGATACAGAAACTGCTTCTTTATTCCATCGTCATACACACCATACAGGGTTTAGTACAAGACCAAACAAAGTACTATTACGGTGAAAAGAGGATTACATCTCATCGGAGGCATTCCAAGCTCCTATACATTATTTTTCTACACCTCCGGAAGGAGTACAAACTAGGTCATATCCCACGAGTCACGCGGGACGATAGACGACACAGCTAGTGCGAACTAGTGATACTACCACTAACTCAGACCGATCCGTAGTAGTCCT
>NW_025271912.1:0-1375 GCF_018294505.1 Triticum aestivum | reverse complement strand
AGAAAGCCCAGCTGGGCCTCCCAACTACCGCGCCGGCCCATCCACTTCACGACCCAAGGCCCAGCCGATGTCTATCTAACCCTAGCCCCCATCTCCTCTCGCTCTCTCCTCTTGATCCCTCCAGCGCCGCCAAAGGGGAGGAGCCCCTCGTACCAGTGCCCGATCCCCTCGCTGCCTCCACCTCGAGACCCCCGCGCACGACCTCCTCCTCGCCGCCCTTGGTGCCGCGCCACCGGACCTCCCCGTCGCCCTCGTCAACGATCAGCGCCGCGGCCTCCTCCCGAGCGCCCCTCCTTCCAGCAAGCGCGCCCGCCGGCGTCGACCACCACCACCAGGAGCTCCGCCGCCCCTCTGCTCCTGCTTCCTCTCCTGCGCCTCCGCCGGCCTGGTCCGCCTCGCCGCTGCCTCCGCCGGCCTCCCTCCGTCTCGTCCCCGCCGCCAAGTCCTTCGCCACCCTTCTGCACATCGCCGCCTGCCCGCCATGGCCTCCTGCCATGGACCAGAGGAGCTGTGCCCCGCTCCTCCCTCGACCGCGCTAGTCACCGGAGCCGTGACAGCTGCCGCCCCGTGGCCCCTCCATGCCTCACCGTCCCCTGTGTGTTCCGTCGCCTCGCACCCGTCGTCTGGCCAGCTGCGGGCCAGCGCCGCCGCCCGTCGACCTCCTCTGCCATGGCCTTCTCCTCGTCCGCGCCGACCGATGCCAGCAGCGCCGGCCGCCGTCGTCCTGTTCGTATTCCAGCAAGGCGAGGCACCGAGCTCCGCCGCAAGTCCCTCTGCTGCTCTGCGTCGCGCCGCTGCTCTGCTTCCCGGAGAACCTCGACGAGAGCCTCGCTCGCGCCCCCTTTGTCCCGTCGCCAAGACCCGTAAGCGGACTGTCAAGCATCGCCTCCGGGGTTTTGCGTCAAGTACCCCACCGGCAAGACCGACACCCGTACCAGTACACCGGCGCTGAGGATTTCGTCAAGTCCTTCGACGACCGACGCTTAGTACCACTACGTTTGCCATGTACATCTACACCAAGACCGGACCGACAAGTACCCCGACAACGAGTGTACCTCTACCGTCGATCCCGTGGACGTCAAGTACCTCTCCGAAAACGAACGTGTGCCACTACTTCCACTACCGTCGCCGAAGACCCGTGTAACGGAACCGTCAAGTTCGACTACCTCCACGTGTACACCTACTTCCTTCGACACGAACGCGTTCCGCCCCGAATGCACGCTTCGAAGGTATAACCCCGAGAACGGCGCCCGTGAACGAAAGCATGTGTTGTTTGAGTTGCTTGCGTTTGCACCGTGCCCGACTTGTTCGTCGCACGCTGTCACTCGTTTCCTTACCATGCCGTCGTTCCGTGGGAACCCGGTAACCGGGAGCA